>NC_054542.1:15115306-15415306 GCF_017654505.1 Polyodon spathula | reverse complement strand
CAAAAAGATGTCAACCACAGGTCTGTAGTCATTTTTTCTCCGGAAAAAGAACAGAAAACCTATCAATGGCCGAGTGAGACCAATAGGAAAAAAAGGGGCGGATCTGAGCAATAGTTAAAGCGTAACTGGGCATTCCAACATGATAACGATCCAAAGTATACATCAAAACATATTTCAGAATGGTTAAGGAAGAATAAAGTCAAGGTTGCAATGGCCTAGTTAAAGTCTCAAATCTGATTGAGAATCTTTGGTATGGGTAGAAGGCCGTGCACAAGAGAAATCTTTGGAATTTGAATGAACTGGAACAATTCTGCATTGAAGAATGGTCAAAAATCACAAAAGAGGTTATTATTGCTAAAGTTACTTCTATTAATTTAATTTTCCTTGTCAGCATATGAATATTTTTTAATTAGCATTTTTGGAGTTTTGCTAATAAAATTGCTGAAATAAATAATTGTAGACATCTATTTTGTGTAACTTTTTTTTTTTTTTTTCCCACATCCACAAAAGCAAAAGCTTTGCTACAAAAGATTTTTCCTCTAATTATTTGTTTGAGAGATTTCTAGAAATTATAAATTTCCATTAGGGTATGTAAACTTTTGACTGCAACTATATGTATGTACATATACAACGCCATTACATCTTTTGATATTCACTCCTTCCAATAATCCAGTCTCATTTTATTATTATGAATATTATTTATAGTCTGATCATTATATGATAATGCAGAATATGCATAGCAGCCAGTGCAATATAAATGTATTGAAATATTTTACTTTAAACACATTGCCACTGACACTGGGTTAATGGGACTATAACATTTTTAATTTAAATATACATTTCAGTGCTGGTTAGCTCTTCCTTTTCTCTCTGTGTTCTAGGCAGTTTCATACATATGTACATGGCTAATACCATTTTTATCTGCACCACTTATGTCAACAACTGCCATATTTACAACAGGCATCATAAGTGTGTGTGTGTGTAACACAAACATTTATTGTACCAGTATTTAAATATAAGAACAAGTGGCAAAAATAATAACCACCACCACCAACAATTATTTTATTTTTATTATTATTATTATTATTATAATATATTATATACTAGGGTTTCACAAAATGTCTACAGATCCCCCTAAGGATTCGCGTAGGTGGTAACTTTTCTCGTTTTCTTGATTATTCGTTTTTCCTATCAACAGAAAAAAAAAAAAAAAACAATATATATATATATATATATATATATATATATATATATATATATATATATATAAATTAAAAAAACAAAGCACATCCATTACATGCAAAACATAAAGCTTAGCAATGTCGTGAACAAAAAGTCCTCAGTAAATCTGCAACCTTCACCTTCTTTCCACAACACGGAACTTGTCAAATCCTTCTCAAAGGATGAGGTGCACTTTGCGGTTGTGAAGCGTCCTTCTGTGTGTTGTCTTTTAAAAAAGAGTTTTCACACACAGCAATGGATGCCCCAAAAGTCAAAGCAAGTCATAACACTCACAACATTTGGCATCACTTCAAGGACGCTGTGAAATGTTGGTCCATGTATGTGGTCCACGTGTCATTTGCAATTGATTTTATCTGCTTCTGAAGAAACTGACGTGCAACTAGCAATTCAGATTCAACAATGCCCATCTTGGTTAAATTAACAAAACTGTCAGTTGGATCTTTTGGGGAAGTATCTGGGTTTTTATGGGGGATGGGGGTGGCTGTGAAATGGTTGTGTGTGCTACACACAAGGGGAGGATATGTGGCAGATTGGGGAAGGAAAGGTGTAGCCGGGGGTGATGGGCTATTATGCCATTAATTAGGGACAGTTGCCTGCAGTTAAGCATGTTAAACTGTGTGAGGGTGGTCTGCTTGAAGGCTAGACTTTTTGTTTGTTTTTTTCCGTTTGGTACTGAAAATAAACACACAGGCAACACCCTGTTTTAAATCTATACGTTGTTTCACAAACACAAGCAAGTTCTATCTGTGAATTGATTTATTTTTCTACCCAGGCCTCATTTTCTTTCAGATTTTAACCGTTTGCCGTCCTATGTCAGACCAGGTCCGAAATTACAATTTTCCCTTTCCAGTCCGACATCATCAAAAAGACATAAAGCACAGGTTTCTAGTCATTTTTTCTGAGGAAAAAGCCAAGAAAACCTTTCAATGGCCGAGTGAGACCGATAGGAGGCGAATGAAGCCAAAAAAAAACCCCAAAAAAGCGCATCTTAAAGTCCCATGCACCACTAAATAACACAGACATGAAAAAAATGAGATAGCTGCTTCCGCATCCAGCGCTCAGAGAATATCGCAGACATTTGCAGAGCTTTTTGAGATGTTATAGTAATAAAATAATGATTTGGATCGTATTATTAAGGAGTTTAGTGATAAAAACAAGTGATCAGGAGAGGATTTATCAGTATGCATGTCTATAAAGAGGTATGTGAAATACAGCTAACAAGGGGTGGGGCTTGGCTGGAGATACAGTACTGAGTGTGTTTTTGTGATTCAAACCTTTCAAACCTGTTTTATTCTGAAAAAAATATTTTAAACTGACATGCCTGACAAGCGCTGAATAAATAAACTGCAAAGGGTTAATCTAGCCTTCCCCATTCCATTTCCAGGTTTAGATTTAGCAATTTAAATAATGACTAATGCTGACAGCTAAAATTTATATAATTGTGCAATAACATGTGCTTGTACTTAAGGGTGTGAGAAAATTGCTCTATTTAATTTTTAAATGTGCCATATATAAGCTTGGTACACAAGAAGTTCAGTATGGAGAAATTAAGAGACAAAAATGGAAGTCTTATTGACCTGCAATGGTATGACCAAGTGGTTTTGTTTTACCTGGGTCACTTAACCTACAATGGTAAATGCACTGATCAGGGCTCTCTACTCACCTCTCCAGAATGGTTTTCGTTGATCTTGTTGCTCAGGAACAGCTGTTTAAAATCGATTCCTGCATGCTTGTTTAGGGTGCCATTTCCTACAAATTCAACAAAGAGGAAACATCAACAAACATGTAGGCAAGATATACTGTGGTAAACTGATACTGCCATCCACCACTAAAGCCCACTGACTTCTTACAGGGCAGTTAGAGCATTAGTTGGAATTATCAACAGCGAAGGTTAAGGGTATGTCTTGGGTACATATTGTTATTGCTCTTGCAGGTATGGATAAAATGATTACTTTTGTATCTATGAATCACAGTATTTCTTTTACACAATATATGCTTTAATAAAGGATTATATTGTGTTACATAACTAACAGCAATATTTATCTAAATACTGTATAGTCCAAATAGTTATTGAATTATGAATAAATAAGGTATGTAGTTGGTATGAATGACAATATCACTTAGGTGCAATTTATTATACCAAACTGTGATGCAACATAACCACAAAACTAAGCAGAAACAAACATATCAGTTTCTTATAGCTGGCCTTTTGAATCATGTAGGGTCTGAACCCGAGCAGGCACGGTGTCAATGAGATTCTGTATTGCACTCTGGCCGAGACTTTGTCATAGTTCGAAGAGTTTTGATCGCAGTTCATTCACATTGGCAGGTAGTTTTCTGCAAATTATTTATCAAGGTGTTCCCAGACATGTTTGATAGGGTTCAGGTCAGGACTCGGAAGAGTCCAGAGAAGGAGCTGAGCCCCTCTCGTCTCTTTCAGGTAGTGGAGATTCTGGACGCATGGCATGTGGTACAATGTAAAAACTGCAAAACCACAATTCATAAGAACATAAGAACATAAGAAAGTTTACAAACGAGAGGAGGCCATTCAGCCCATCTTGCTCGTTTGGTTGTTAGTAGCTTATTGATCCCAAAATCTCATCAAGCAGCTTCTTGAAGGATCCCAGGGTGTCAGCTTCAACAACATTACTGGGGAGTTGATTCCAGACCCTCACAATTCTCTGTGTAAAAAAGTGTCTCCTATTTTCTGTTCTGAATGCCCCTTTTTCTAAACTCCATTTGTGACCCCTGGTCCCTGTGGTACACCGCTGGTTACCACACTCCATTCCGAGGTTTTTCCTCTAATCAGTACTTTCTGTTTTCTACATGTTAACCACTCCCTAATCCATGTACACGTGTTTCCTTGAATCCCAACTGCGTTCAGTTTGAGAATTAATCTTTTGTGTGGGATTTTGTCAAAAGCTTTCTGGAAATCTAAATAAACCATGTCATATGCTTTGCAATTATCCATTATCGATGTTGCATCCTCAAAAAAATCAAGCAAGTTAGTTAGGCACGATCTCCCTTTCCTAAAACCATGTTGACTGTCTCCCAGTACCCTGTTACCATATAGGTAATTTTCCATTTTGGATCTTATTATAGTTTCCATAAGTTTGCATATAATAGAAGTCAGGCTTACTGGTCTGTAGTTACCTGGTTCAGGTAAATTCATCTCCAGCCCTCCTCCTATTCTGAGCCTATTCACATTGAACTGTTGGAATTGGGACAGATGGAATCAGAGATCAGAACCGTCCCTCAAAACTGCAGAGATCTGTCTAACATCTGCCAGACCCAGTGTTTTCTTCCTGTACATTTGCATGGGTTAGAAGGGGATTCTGTCAGGCCACTCGCCCATTGTAGCCCAGTCTATGCAGGACCCGTTGTGCTGTACGTTGGCTCATGTTTGCGGAGCTGGTGAGGTCCAAGGCTTTGTCCTGGGTTGAGATGGACCTGGTGAGCAAGTGCTCATTGTGCATGGTTTGTGACTGTCGATGAGTGTCCAGGCCTCCACTGTGCAGCGATCAGGCTCTCCCAACGATAATTTTTATGCAATACAACGTTATGCATACAGCTATTCAAAAGCCCAAGCTCTCTGGCAATCAGTCTCTTACTTGGCCAACAGTCAGATTGCCCAGTTGCATGACCTTGTGTAAAGTAAAATATCACATGCACTTACTCTCAGAGGTATATGAATCTACTCCTTCTGAGATCCGCAATGCTAACAGCTGATATTTATACCATGGATGGGGAGGTATTGTGAGTATTTCAGATGATATCACTATTTTTCTGGGGTTCTCATTTTAATATGGCAGGGCACTGTGTGTGTGTTTGTGTATGTATGTATGTATGTATGTATGTATGTATGTATGTATGTATTAGGGCTGTCAGTTAAGCCTCAAAATAGCAATCAATTAATTGGGCACACAAAATATAACACTATGTAACACAATTTTTGTTCCTGGGTAGTAAGTGTTATTTCCTAATTGCTTATGCCTCAAAAGTATAGAAAATGGCTATTATTCCCCACAAACTTTGCTTTTGTGACCAGGACAGTGATATTTTGAAATTTACCTATTTCCAATGAGAAAACTGGCAAATGTGTCTTTTCGTTCACATAAAGTCAGAAAAAAACAACATATGAATCCAAATTAACATGTATTACAAAAATGGCTACAATAGATTTAGAAGTGAGTAGTTTTTCGAGATTTACGAATACACTGTAAATCACTTTCACGAATCAGCCCCCAAATGCAGTCTCCCATCATGTTCTCGTTATACTGTCCTTGGTAGCGGCGTTCAAAGTCCAGTATAGCCTGGTGGAAGCGCTCGCCTTGCTCCTCTGAGTACGCTCCCATATTCTCCCATATTCCTTATCAAGATGAGCATCAAGGATATGGACTTTTAGGGACATCCTACAGCCCACTGTGCCGTAGTTCTTCACCAGAGTCTCAACCAGCTCCACATAGTTTTCGGCCTTGTGATTGCCCAGGAATCCCAGAACCACTGCGACAAAACTGTTCCATGCCGCTTTCTCCTTATTAGTGAGCTTCTTGGGGAATTCATTGCACTCCAGGATCTTCTTTATCTGTGGTCCGACGAAGACACCGGCTTTGACCTTTGCCTCAGACAGCTTAGGGAAGAAGTCTTGAAGGTACCTGAAGGCTGCCGACTCCTTATCTAGAGCTCTGACAAATTGTTTCATAAGGCCCAATTTGATGTGCAGCGGTGGCATCAGCACCTTCTGGGGGTCCACCAGTGGCTCCCACTTGACGTTGTTCCTCCCCACAGAGAACACAGTCCGCTGTGGCCAGTCCCGCCTGTGGTAGTGCGCCTTGGTGTCCCTGCTGTCCCAAAGGCAAAGATAGCAGGGAAACTTGGTAAAACCACCTTGGAGACCCATCAGGAATGCCACCATTGTAGCCTCTTGATGCCATCTCAGAAAAATGCAGCTATGTATCCACTTAGGCAGCTGGAACTAAACTGAACTGGTGGGCTTAAGGCCCCTGTATTTACACTACTATTTATATTACTGGAAAGTTCTAGAAGTTACTCCAAGTTTACTCAGCACTGAATCTATCTGGAATGTTCTGGAAAATAGGTACATTTCAAAATATCACTGTCCTGGTCACAAAAGCAAAGTTTGTGGGGAATAATAGCCATTTTCTAAACTTTTGAGGCATAAGCAATTAGGAAATAACACTTACTACCCAGGAACAAAAAAAAAAAAAAAAAAACATTGTTACACGGCGTAATCGTTTGAATAAATATGCCCGCATACATTTCACTCTATCCCCCCGGACGTGATTATTTTAATATCATTGCAGTTAAGTAAAAGCTTGTGCACAACAATTGAACAGGAGGGGTAATTACAAAAACAAAACAAAACACTACATTCGCAACAAGCCTAAAGCAAGTTTAACATACTCCTGTAGTATTACCAATATATTTATTCTAAACACATTACAGTACTTTGGAATACAATCTATATAAACTAGACATGAGTTTATAAACAAACGTCTTTTTTAATTTAGTGACAGCTGCAGCGTCACTCATTGCATCTAAATACTGTACCACCTAACCTTCACTATCTGTTAAACACACAATGCAGAAATCCCTAAAACATAATAACAACAACAACAACATGCAGCTTGTCCAGTTTTTCAGTGCATCATTTTCTATGATACTGTTCAATGCATACCGGCTAAATGCATAATTTGCTTCACTGAATACAGCTATGCAGTCCCAAGGTCCATTGTACATTGCATTTTAATTCGGATAAGTGCATAATGCAAATAATGTATGAGTGTGTTTCAGAAACTGCAGTGACGTAGAGCGCACAGCAATGGCATGACAGTGTGAAGCGCCGACAAGAAAGACACAGAACATATTAAAGCAAATCTGTCAAACTGTCGAGCCTCTGGACACTACGAGCCTTCATGAAGGCAAATGGTTATCAGTCTTATGATGTTTTTTTTTTTTTTTTTTTTTTTTTTTTTTACAGTTGTTTAACAGCTCAATCGAATACTGTGCATACTTCTATCAATTTCAAACAACTTATTTTTTTTTGCTCTAGTGTACTCACAAAATCTATAATAAGGTATTGTACACACCTGTTTAAGTTTTAAGTTTCAGTGTATCACAAATAAAACTTTATGACAGCTGTTACATACTGTACATTTTACTTTTCATATCGTGCGTTGCCAGAAAATAGTGTTCGTTTCAGTGCATAATGTATTTCAAGTAGTTTTATTTTTCTGAACTTGTACATTATTTTGGGTTACTTGTAATAAAATATATAAAAATAACTTACAATAACTTAGTTTGTCGGCTGCTATATACATGAATTTTACTTTTCATGTCATGCATTGCCAGAGATAGTGTTATTTGCATTGAGCGTATAACATATTTCAAGTTGGTTTATTTTTCTGAACTTCTTACTTCTAACAAAATATAAAGGAAAAAAAAAGTTGTGAATCTGATAAAAACGAGACATCTACACATGTACACGTACCCATAGACCAATTGTCATTGTATCCCACTGCCTAGATCAGGCCTCCCTCCAAACTGGATGACCGAGCAAGAAGAAGACTGATCAGAGAGGCTACCAAGAGGCCAATGTCAACTTTGCAAGAGCTACAGGCTTTTATGGCCAAAGTGTGCATGTGACAACAATATCCCAAGCACTCCACAAATCTGGCCTGTATGATAGGGTGGCAAGAAGGAAGCCATTACTCAAGAAAGCCCACCTTGAATCCTGTTTGAAGTATGCAAAAAAAACGCTCAGGGGATTCTGTAGCCATGTGGCAAAAAATGTTGTGGTCTGACAAAACTAAAATGGGACTTTTTGGCCTAAATGCAAAGCGTCATGTTTGGCGCAAACCCAACAGAGTGCATCACCCATCCCTACTGTGAAGCATGGTGGTGGCAGCATCATGTTATGGGATGTTTCTCATTGGCAAGGACTGGGGCACTTGTCAGGATGGGAGGGAAAATGACTGGAGCAAAGTACAGAGAAGTCCTTGAGGAAAGCCTGCTGCATTCTGCAAAAAAGTTGAAACTGGGACAGGAGTTCTCCTTGTAGCATGACAACAACCCAAAGCACACAGCCAAAGCTACACTGAAGTGGCTAAGGAACAAAAAGGTAAATGTCCTTGAGTGGCCCAGTCAGAGCCCCAACCTAAATCCAACTGAAAATCTGTGGCATGATTTGAGGATTGCTGTCCAACAACGCTCCCCAAGGAACTTGTTTTGTAAAGAAGAATGGTCATATATTGCCAAATCTAGGTGTGCAAAGTTGGTAGAGACCTATCCCAACAGACTCATAGTTGTAATTGCTGCCAAAGGTGCTTCCACCAAGTATTAACTCTGGGTGGTGGAGACTTATCCAATTATGATCTTTCAGTTTTGTATTTTTAACATATAACTTTTTTCCCCTAACAGTGTGGAGTATGGTGTGTAGATAACTCTTATTGTAGCACTCCCAACCCATAATAAGGAACATGAGTGCTGGGCCTACTTGGGGAACCTCCATGAACTGTGTGAAGAGAAATAATAATTTTCTACACAAGTAGAACCCCAGTGACTCATATGGGGCGTTGCTAAGTAACTCAGCCCTACTATGTGACCCCTAGTGAGAAGTACAAAAGTGTCTTACTAGGACGGGTTCGAGTGGTTCCCTTCCAAAAGCTATCCTTGTAGGGGACCTTGGCAAGGCTCTGTCCCAGCTTTTCTGCTCGTTCTGAAGAAGAAAAAAAAAAAATACATCAGACATAACCAGTAACAAATATATATTTCATACAGTTAAATAAGCCCCGTTTCATTTTATTTGTGCAGGATGAACCCATACACATAGTGTACCTGTCATTTTCTGGAAGAGATCTGCACTGTTTTTGCCTGCCTGACAGTGCACTGTGTGGATCAGACAGCCCCTGGTCTCTCAGAGGCCTGGAAAAACTCCACCTGAAATCATCAGCAGCTCCATCCCAGGCAGTAGGAAAGCTCTGAGCTCTCTGAGGCCTGCAACTGGTTTACCTGACGATCCTTGCACATCAAAGTAATTGACTGCTTGTTTTTATTTTACTAAAAATGAAATGCATGCTATGGCCTGCTATTCCTGTGAAGTGTTTTTAGTAGTTAATGCTTCTTGCTTTAAGATGACTCTGTCAGAAGTGTATTTCTATCCAGACTTTAACAGAAAAAAATTCCTCTCCTGTAAAACAAATTGACACACTTAGAAGTATAAATACAAATGAGAAGTTTATTGACAAATAGCTTCAGTCAATTTAACAATACATGGTTTGCTGTGGACTCTATAAGGTAAACTACTACTGATAATGAGCTTAACGTTCTAAAAACATCCACTCAAAGTCATGTTATCCATAAATCTGATACAAGATGAGGCCGGCCTTATTCACCCAGGGTGAGAGGAGGATCCTGAAAGTAAGCAACTTCAAGAGAACTGTGTGACTGTTAGGGACAATAGGAAGGGAAGGGCAAATCAAAAGGGTACTGCAGAGTGTGTCAAATAGATTAGCTGGCTGGTGTGAGCAAGAAGGTATTGACTTCAAAAACAACTGAGACCGTTTTCTGGGAAAACCAGGATTCTTTTTTAAAAGACGGACTGCACCTAAATAAGCTGGGGGCGGACTTGACAAAAACACCCTGAACACAGCGATTGGTAGGTGAGGCTGTTAGAGTACATGCTAATAAATAATATTATACAATGATCAGTTTAGGACACAAATTAATGCATGCTCATGTTTATGTTAGCAGATAAAATTTTACTTAAAAAAAAAAAAAAGTGCATCGATACAGGGGTCACTGTAATCAATAAACGTATCGTCAAGAAAAATAATGTTAAATATTAAATGATGCAAACAAATAAAACACAATCAATACGTTCATTTGCAATTTTATTTGGTCACTTCTGAGAGGATGTTGTTGGATGCTGTTGCGCTGTTTTGGGCGATCGAGCTGACTCATGACATCCAGTTCAACTGTATTTATTAACGTGGACAGCAGACACGCATTTTCATTAGACATAGCTAGGATCAAAAAAGGACGGGAATGAATTCAGTTACATTTAAGCAGCTCACTGTTTAACTTTAGTGTAGTTTCTACAGCTCAAACAGCTGTTTCAATATCATAACAAGGGCAAGACGCAGTTCATGGTAAGGGGTTTACACAGTACTGTACACCCACAACAGATATGCAACATGACAGTCCAGACACAGCAAAATCAATTATAAAAAAATGCCGCCCGCATTATCACTTAGGTGAACTACAGCACTGCTAACCATAAAACTGCCCATCAGCCACTACTTTCTGCCATCTTGGAATCCACAATAACAACTGACCTGCGCCCTTGCAATATTTATAGGATAAACACACTCGTTAACATTTACACGTGAAATGCAGGATTCCATGTGAAACTGGGTGTGGATTTTCCCTGTGTGTGTCATCATTTACACAAGTAAATGAGATTTACCCTAACCTTTTCTCTTTGGCCGTTTTTTTCGGCCACAAACCTGATTTACACGTGTAATTCTCCCAAATGTGCACGCGCATTGCCATTTCACATGCAAATTGACCCACATGGAAACCCCATGGCTTTCTGCTTCATTTTGTTATCATGGAAAAAATGTAAGAAAATATAGTGCCAATAAAAACACATTAATTGCTTGTCATGTAAGTTTAATTTAAAAAAAAAAAAAAAAGTTTAAACTTAAAAAGGGTCCATGTACAATGTGTTTAAACATGGGGTGTATTTTATAATTTGCTGGATCACAATCTTTATCTCCATCAACATCAGATCACAAAGAAAATACAGACGACAGGCTGTAGTTACTGTGACGAGTATTTATTAAGTCTACATGTTTTCTGCAGAGAATATGGGTTTCCAACGACTTGTAGCCTCGTGATCCATAATCAGGGGTTCACAAAACTGGTATGCAGGTGTACCATCAGTATATTTTAAGAGGCAAGCATTTATATTAAAGGCAAAGATGGTACAATTTTAGTAATGTTGTGTTTCATCTATCATTCTTATTCTTTTCTTGTTGTCTTCAACAGTTTTTTTATTGTTATTATTTATTGATGTTGTTATTTTAATTCTGTATTGTACATTTTGAAATTTTTAATTTCTTGATACTGCAGACTTCTTTCTGTTTTAACCAACATGTAAAGCGCTTTGAGATACTGTGGTATGAAAGACACTATATAAACAAATACATCTGAATTGAATGCTTGTTACATTACATAAAATTCAACTCTTAACACTTCAGAACTTTTGTTAAGATTTTGCGTTTTAAGTTATAGATGATATATGTAACTATTGTTAACGTCAAGAGGGAATCCCTGCTAACGATGCACCTCTATTCGGATTTCAAATCCCTCTATTCCCCATCATGCTGGAACTCCCCTACCTTTCAAAATCTCCCGAAGGTGTGGTTTGGCCTTGTCCAATGGCGTCTCTCCATATTTGTTACTGATGCTGACCTGAGCTCCGTTGGTCACCAAGTCCTGGGGAATGGTAGTTATGAACTGAATCAGAGCTGTGCACAAACTAGAGGCCCCCATAGAGGCACATACAATTTTAAGATCTCTAAATGTTTAGTTCAGAAAAAAGGTTATTACAGTAACTTTAAAAGTAAAATACTCAAAATCCCTTATATTATATATATATATATATATATATATATATATATATATATACACACACACACACACACACACACAGTGCCTTGCAATTGATGGGTTCATTCAGACCCCTGACCAATTCTCTCATATTACCAAATTACAAATGGTATATTGAAATTTCGTTTTGTTTGATACTTTATTTTTAAACACAAACTCAGAATCAATTATTGTAAGGTGACATTGGTTTTATGTTGGGAAACATTTTTAAGAAAAATAAAAAACTGAAATATCTTGCTTGCATAAGTATTCAACCCCTGTGCTGTGGAAGCTCACAGGTTTGCAACAATGAAAGAAATTGCCCTAACGAGGACACAATTACCTTACCATTGGCCTCCACCTGTGAACCATTAAAGTTGCTGTCACATTTTCTGGATAAAAACCCCACTGTTGAAGGATCATTGGTAAGGCTGTGAATCTGAAGGAAAATGAAGACCAAAGAGCATTCTACAGAAGTTAGAGATAAAGTAATATAAATGCATAGATTAGGGAAAGGGTACAAAATAATATCCAAGTGTTTGGATATCCCAGTAATCACCATTGGATCAATAATCAGGAAGTGGAAGCTGCAATACACCACCCAGGCACTGCCAAGAAAAGGCCGTCCCTCAAAACTCAGTGCTCAAACAAGAAGGAGACTTGTGAGAGAAGCCACAGAGAGGCCAACAATCACTTTGAAGGAGTTACAGAGTTCAGTGGGTGGGAGTGGAGTAATGGTGCACCAGTCAACCATATCAAGAGCTCTGCATAACACTGGCCAGTATGGGAGGGTGGCAAGAAAGAAGCAGTTACTCAAAAAGTACCATCTGAAAGCACGTCTGGAGATTGCCAGAAAGCAGGAGAGTGACCCAGCTGCGAAGTGGGAAAAGGTTTTGTGGTCAGATGAGACCAAGAAAGAGCTTTTTGGCCAAAACTCAAAGTGCTATGTGTGGCGCAAACCTAACACTGCCCATGCCTCAAGACACACCATTCCTACAGTGAAGTATGGTGGTGGCAGCATCATGCTGTGAGGATGCTTCTCATCAGAAGGGACAGGGCATCTTGTTACAATTGAAGGAAGAATGTATGGAGCAAAATACAGGAAAATACTGCAAGAGAATCTGCTTCAGTCCACTAAAAAACTGAAGCTTGGGAGGAAATTCACCTTTCAGCAGGACAATGATCCCAAGCACAAGGCCAAAGCAACATTGGAGTGGCTCAAGAACAAAAAGGTGAATATCCTACAGTGGCCCAGTCAAAGTCCTGATCTCAATCCCACTGAGAATCTGTGGAACTATTTGAAAATTGCAGTCCACAAGCGTCGTCCAACCAACCTGAACAACCTGGAGCAAATCTGCCAAGAAGAATGGGCCAAAATCACTCTGACACTGTGTGCAAAGCTGGTACATACTTACCCCAAAAGACTTAAAGCTGTTATTGCAGCGAAAGGTGGCTCTACCAAATATTAATGTGTGGGGGTTGAATACTTATGCAAGCAAGATATTTCAGTTTTTTATTTTTCTTAAAAATATTTCCCAACTGTGGAAGGGTGGTGGGTGATTCACTGACACAAGAGACAGAACAGTTGTACTTGGAACACCACCCAGGTACCCAGTTTTATTTTCGCACTTTTACTGTTTAACCCACAGAGGGCACTGTTGTCCGTGGTGCCTATCACCAATGATAAACAGCAACACGGTAATACCAAAGCTGGTAAATTGAATTAACTGCAGGCGCACTCGCAGGTGCTCAACATAATGTAGAGAACAGAAGGCGAAAAGAACAAGGGAAAATAAAACAGTAATAAAACTACAAATAAAAGGTGCTGCACTTGGCAGCGTTATACTGGTCGCCGCTACCCGCCCGACCCGGATCACCGACCTACTCTCCCTGCCTGCTCTAAACAATACTCCGGGGTCTGCCCAAGGGTTCCCCGCTGTCACTCTCTGGCTTGTTCGCCGCTGTCTTTCTCCCAGCTGGTTTCTCGGTCCTTGACCAGCGCTTCTGCACACACAGCGCATCTAAAAGGGCAGACCTGAGGAAACAGTAGAACATTATCTTATAGGGCTACCAATCTCCCCAACACCTGCCTCCCAGCCATTCAGAGAGAGGGAAAGTCCACACACCCACTTTCCCACCTCCCTATGTCACTGCAATGACTCGCAGGCGGTTGTTGGACGACTGCTGCCCTCCTCCTGCAGCACTGTGAATACGCCAGAAGAGTCAGCACAGACCTTCCCCTGCTACACCAACATAAAACCAATGTCACCTTACAATAATTAATTCTGAGTTTCAGTGTTTAAAAAAAAAAAATCAAACAGAACGAAATTTCAATGTACCATTTAAAATTCAGTAATATGAGAGAATTGGTCAGGGATCTGAATACTTTTGCAAGGCACTGATATATATATATATATATATATATATATATATATATATATATATATATATATAATATATATATATATATATAGTTATATATATATATATATATATATATATATATATATATATATATATATATATATATATATATATATATATATATAAAATGCACAAAAGAAACAGAACACAGGTCTAATGAATTATGAGAAGTTTTTAGTATGAAACGTGACACACTGCCAAAATGAAAACGTTACAAAGTTAGCATCGGGTATGACCTCCCTTAACACAATCCTGGCAGCGTTGACACACAGACTTTATAGGACATGGCCTGTCCCTCACAGAACTGGTTACCTGGTTTCTCTGGACTAGTCTGCTGACTGTTGAAGATGTTCTGCTTCAACAGTCACCAAACTAGCCCAGAGAAACCATCTCATTTTCCAGGCAACGTCTCTCAGATAGACTGCCTTCAACCATGCCAATAGCAACCAGGCGATCTTCATTACTCAAGCGGGCATGATCATATCTTTCGCACACACAGAGCACCTGGTGTTTATATGAAATCACATGACTTGAGCTTAGTATTTTGTTATCCCAAGGAACAATACTACTCAAGCAATCAACAAACCTATCTGTTCACTATTTAAAATGTAAATAACATTATGTGCTCAATGAGCTATTGATGTAAAAACGTACACTGTTGCTTTTTCACTGTGCATCAGTATATATAGTGCCTATAAAAAGTCTACACCCCCTTTAACTTTTTTCACATTTTGTTGTGTCAGTGCCTGCAGCGGCAACTCTTGCTCTGTTGCAGGTCACCTCACTCTCTGCAGCAGCAACTGCAGCTCCGAAGGCTCAGGTTCAGGCAGCCCAACTCTTGCCTCCATTGCGTGTTGTTCTCCTCTAGTGCAGCTGTCGACTGCACCAAGGTTTTGATTAGGTCTTCTATTTCCATATTTATTTATTTATTTTTATTTCAAACTGTGCTGGGTCCGTAGGGCTTGGTACCGCTGCCACCATATGTAAAAAAGATTTCATTTAAATTTAAATGTTTGTAGCTTACAAGCAAATTTGTGTGATTTTATTAAATTGCAGAAATAAAAGACAAACAAAAACAAAGGTTACCTGCACTTCGGCGTGCTAACTCAAACTTTTCCTCTGTCCCTAACTAAACCTGAACGGCTAAACCGTTTACCAGTAAAACAAAATAACACACTTTCACAAGCACAAACAAAAAGGTTTTTACACGACCACATAGGTCTTTTCACCATGACAGCCTCTCTTCACGCACACTGACGACTGCGAGCACAGCCACACACACATTTATCTGGCAGGGACAGAAATTAACCCTATCCCAGCCAACTACCAACACATTTTCATATATACATACATACAACCAAAACAATTTGGTGAACCAGACCCAAAAGAAAAGGGTGTCAAACTCCAGTCCTCAAGAGGCTCAGGGTCTTCTGGTTTTCATTCCAACTTAAGCTCTCAACTAACTTAGTTGATCTAATTATTTGTTCAATTGGACATACTTAATATTTTGTCAAGGTCTTTTGCATTTGATGATTTCAAAAATGCACTTGATTCAAGGTATACTACCTATAAAACGAAGTAATTAAAAGCTTGGGTGGAACGAAAGCTAGAAGACACTGTGGCCCTCCAGGAACCGAGTTTGACACCCCTGAAAAAGACCAGTTTATTACAAGAAATGTTGCCAAATGCACCTATTTACAATATAAAATACAAGTGTCAAGGTGTGGCTGGACAAAAGCCCTAAATGTAAATAATGTGTGTGGGAATGTAAGGTTGGCAGGGATGGGGTTAAATCTGTCCCTGCAAACAATCACATGTGTGGCCATTCCCCAATTAGGTAACCGAGTGCTAACAGGGGAATGGCCACATGAATAAAAAGGAGAGAAAATCCTTGTTTAGGTGATGGTGTAAAGTGAAAAGCCAGTGAAGGCATTGCCCAGTTTGGTCTGTGTACGTTTTGGATCTATAGTCCTTCAAGAAGCTGCTTGATGAGATTCTGTGATCAATAAGCTACTAACAACCAAACGAGCAAGATAGGCCGAATGGCCTCCTCTCATTTGTATATTATGTTCTTATGTTCCTTATTGCTGTGTTCTGTGTTTAAACTCGTTATTTTGGCCCTCATGACTTGTTCATTTGTTCGTGTTTTTTTCTTTGGTTTTGTATTAAATAAACGTACGCATACGCGCTTGAACTGCAGCTTCTTGACTCCAAGTCTCCTTCCTGCCAGTAACAGCTTGGGCCATTACTCTATCCTGCCACGCAAGGCTGCATGATTATGGACCAGGTCTGACATTACAATTTTCCCTTTCCTGTCCAACATCAGCAAAAAGATGTCACGACGTTTCTCTGGAAAGTCGTTTCTCTGGAAAAAGCAAAGAAAACGTTTCAATGGCCAATAGGAGCCGAGAGAAGCTGGGGGGGGGGGGGGGGGGTGGCGATCTGAGCAATACACACAGCCCCTGCACCACAGAGACAACAAGGACACAAACAAAGAAGGTAGCTGCTTCCGCATCCAGCGCTCAGAGAATATCACAGACATTTGCAGAGCTTTTTGAGATGTCATAGAAATAAAATAATGACTCGGATTGCATTATTGAGGAGTTTGGTGATAAAATGAGTGATCAGAAGATGACTTATCAGTATGCACGACTATGAAGAGGTATGTGATAAATACATAGAACAAGAGGAGGGGCGGGGCTGGAGAGAACCGAGTGTCTTGTTGATATGCAGTGCCTTTTAAATCTGTTTTACTCTGGGGGAATGTGGCAGGCTGGCGAGTGGATAGAGGCCCAGAGACAGTCTGCAGTTCAAAAAATAACAATTTTATTATAAATTAACAAAAATAAAGTGCACAAGGGCAAAATAACAGATACTCAAACACAAATAAAGCAAAAACAAAACTCACAAAAATAAAGTTTCCAGGCTGGGCAATGCCTTCACTGGATTTAGAAAATTCAAAAAACCACAAAACAAACACCAACCTGCTTCCTCAGCTCCCTCTCCCCAAATGAGAAGCAGAGGCCTCCTTTTATATCAGGTGGCTGGGCGCTGATTGATCGTTAATCAACCTAATCAACTAATCAACCCCAGCCACCTGAACATAATAAACCCAGGCAGGTAGGGGAAGTTAACCCCATCCCTGCCAATTTCTAAAGAGCAGAGCTTTGCTCTGCCACACACCTCCCCCCCATGTACAACGTACACCGGCCGCAATCGGTGGCGGAGGCGGCGACTGCGGCGGCCGGCTCCCTCTCGGGTTCTGAGAGCGGCGACGGTGGCTCCTCCCTCTCGGGCTCTGAGAGCGGCGGCGGCTCCTCCCTCTCGGGCTCTGAGAGCGGCGGCGGCTCCTCCCTCTCGGGCTCTGAGAGCGGCGGCGGCGGCTCCTCCCTCTCGGGCTCTGAGAGCGGCGGCGGCGGCTCCTCCCTCTCGGGCTCTGGCGGCGGCGGCTCCTCCTCCCTCTCGGGCTCTGAGAGCGGCGGCGGCTCCTCACCCCTCTCTGGCTCTGGGGACGACGGCAGCTCCTCACCCCTCTCTGGCTCTGGGAGCGACGGCAGGCTCCTCCCCCCTCTCTGGCTCTGGGAGCGACGGCGGCTCCTCACTCCTCTCTGGCTCTGGGAGCGACGGCGGCTCCTCCCTCCTCTCTGGCTCTGGGAGCGACAGCGGATCCTCCTCCCTCTCTGGCTCTGGGAGCGACGGCTCCTCACCCCTCTCTGGCTCTGGGAGCGACGGCAGCTCCTCCTCCCTCTCTGGCTCTGGGAGCGACGGCAGCTCCTCCTCCCTCTCTGGCTCTGGGAGCGACAGCAGATCCTCCTCCTCTCTGGCTCTGGGAGCGACGGCAGCTCCTCCTCCCTCTCTGGCTCTGGGAGCGACAGCAGCTCCTCACCCCTCTCTGGCTCTGGGAGCGACGGCAGCTCCTCCTCCCTCTCTGGCTCTGGGAGCGACGGCAGCTCCTCCTCCCTCTCTGGCTCTGGGAGCGACGGCAGCTCCTCCTCCCTCTCTGGCTCTGGGAGCGACGGCAGCTCCTCACCCCTCTCTGGCTCTGGGAGCGACGGCAGCTCCTCCTCCCTCTCTGGCTCTGGGAGCGACGGAGCGGCTCTGGGAGCGACGGCAGCTCCTCCTCCCTCTCTGGCTCTGGGAGCGACAGCAGATCCTCCTCCCTCTCTGGCTCTGGGAGCGACAGCAGATCCTCCTCCCTCTCTGGCTCTGGGACGGCGACGGCTCTGGGAGCGACTCCTCCTCCCTCTCTGGCTCTGGGAGCGACGGCAGATCCTCACTCCCTCTCTGGCTCTGGGAGCGACGGCAGATCCTCCTCCCTCTCTGGCTCTGGGAGCGACGGCAGCTCCTCCTCCCTCTCTGGCTCTGGGAGCGACGGCAGCTCCTCCTCCCTCTCTGGCTCTGGGAGCGACGGCAGCTCCTCACTCCCTCTCTGGCTCTGGGAGCGACGGCAGCTCCTCACCCCTCTCTGGCTCTGGGAGAGGCGACGGCGACGGCAGCTCCTCTCCTCTCTGGCTCCTCGGCAGCCCTCTCCCTCTCTGGCTCTGGGAGCGACGGCAGCTCCTCACCCCTCTCTGGCTCTGGGAGCGACGGCAGCTCCTCACCCCTCTCTGGCTCTGGGAGCGACGGCAGCCTCCTCTCTGGCTCTGGGAGCGACGGCAGCTCCTCACTCCCTCTCTGGCTCTGGGGACGACGGCAGCTCCTCACCCCTCTCTGGCTCTGGGAGCGACGGCTCACCCCTCTTTATTGGAGTGACCGGGGCATCTCCCATGTCTACCGCCAGGTAATTAACCACCATGAGAGCAACCTCTGGGAAGGACATTGGGTGGTGTTGTTCCTCCCACTGTTCCCACCTCTCCCCATCCCGACGCCACAGCGTGTTGATAACTATGGGGAGATCGTGGACGAGGTCTGCCTCAGGGTGCATCAACCAGTCCCAGATCTCCTGGGACGGTGGTGAAGGTGGTGGTGCTGGAGGTAGTGGGGTGGCCCCTGATGCCCGGGGTGAACACTGCACCTCTTCCTGGGCCTGGTTGTACGGGCATCCTGCCCAGTTGTGGCCGTCCTCCTCACACCGGCCACACCAGTTTGCCAGTGGCACATCTGGGCAGGACCGCCAACGATGGTCCTCCTTCCCGCACTAGGAACACCAAGGGAAGAGGCTGGCCGGGTCCTCCAGCGGTGGCTGCAGCAGCTTACATTTCTTCAGCTGCTGCTTGTCCTGCCTTTTCCACTGTCTGCTCTTCTTTCCCATTTTTTTTTTCCAAAAAAATAAATAAATAAATACTGCTCTGAGCCTCTAGGTGGCGCTATCCCACTTCTGACACCAAATGTGGCAGGCTGGCGAGTGGATAGAGGCCCAGAGACAGTCTGCAGTTCAAAAAATAACAATTTTATTATAAATTAACAAAAATAAAGTGCACAAGGGCAAAATAACAGATACTCAAACACAAATAAAGCAAAAACAAAACTCACAAAAATAAAGTTTCCAGGCTGGGCAATGCCTTCACTGGATTTAGAAAATTCAAAAAACCACAAAACAAACACCAACCTGCTTCCTCAGCTCCCTCTCCCCAAATGAGAAGCAGAGGCCTCCTTTTATATCAGGTGGCTGGGCGCTGATTGATCGTTAATCAACCTAATCAACTAATCAACCCCAGCCACCTGAACATAATAAACCCAGGCAGGTAGGGGAAGTTAACCCCATCCCTGCCAATTTCTAAAGAGCAGAGCTTTGCTCTGCCACAGGGAAAAAAAAAAAAATTTAAAACAGTGCTTGTAAAACAAAAAAAAAATAAATTGGACCTGACGCACCAGACGACAAGTGCTGAATAAATGGACTGCAAAGGGTTAAAAGTGTTAAACTTGGAAATTGAGAAATACTTCCAGCATACAATTTACACAAAATCTACTATATTAGACTTGAATTTTTATACATTACTTCTGCCTGCCTGTAGTAACTAAAAACTGGATTAAAAACTAATCACTTAGTAAATTAAAAACACTGTGTCACATGTTTGGACTGAGATGAATTAAGAAAGTCCTACTCAATCAAACAAACTACCATTTGCTGTTTCTAGGTAATATGATACTGAGCATGACATAGCTTTGCAATTGACATGTTCAACACAGGAAACCTTATTTCAAAGGATAAGAACAAACCTAAATCCATGCAACAATTGTGAGCTGTTACCTAATACATTACTTGGGTATAAATATTACATGTTCATAATATTCATATTATTATCCAAACATGATGAATATGAAGCCTATTGTGGAGTATGTTCTGACCTCAGCAACCTGTTCTTGACCCCAGAAGCAGGCATAGTGCAGCGGTGTGTTCCCATGTTCATTCACTGCATTGGTGTCTGCTTTGCACTGGATCAGCTGAAACACAAAGGTAACCCATTATACACAGGTTTCACATATGGAATTACACAATATAAGAAAATGATTGCTGAATACAAAATGATTAGAGCTTTATTACTTTAATGAGCTAGCCATCTTACAAGAGCAGTGGTACCCACCAAATGTTATCAATTTACTAAGAATGCTGAAAAACTCTGCTCATTAATGCCACTCAGACAAATGACTGGTATCCCTGAATAGGTAACCCTCTTAAAAAATAGGTAAAGCAATTGAATATATAATAGGGATTAAACTATTATAATTTTCCCGAACTGAAACTGATATTTGCATACAATTACAAACTAAACAATTACCGACAAAGATAAAACTGAATAGAAACTGATTTTTTTTTTTTTTTTGCACAATGAGAAAATGTCGGCAGTTTCAGCACTACGCCAGTGGGCACTGTCGGGTGCTAATCACTTTGCTGCATGTAGACATAGTTCACAGTAATATAATTTTAATATAGTAACATAAATCAAACATTGGACAAGACCTACTCCTGATGGGTTCTAGCAGCCCTCAGTACTGTGTGCTGATGAAAGATGCTGGTGCTGCTACCTAAATGCATGTAACAATTTCTCATTTCTCTGTGATTCAGTAGTACAGACAGAATGATGCATTGTGATGGTGTGACTGAGGAATCCATCATGCAATACCATCAGGGAGGCATCTGATTGGCCCCAAATTTATTCTGCAGCATGACAACGACCCCAAACATACAGCTAAAGTCATTAAGAACTATCTTCAGCATAAAGAAGAACAAGGAGTCCTGGAAGTGATGGTCTGGCCCCCCCAGAGCCCTGATCTCAACATCGAGTCTGTCTGGGATTACATGAAGAGAGAGAAGCAACTGAGGCTGCCTAAATCCACAGAAGAACTGTGGTTAGTTCTCCAAGATGTTTGGGCCAACCTACCTGCCGAGTTCCTTCAAAAACTGTGTGCAAGTCTACCTAGAAGAACTGATGCTGTTTTGAAGGCAAAGGGTGGTCACAACAAATATGGATTTGATGTAGATTTTTCTTCTGTTCACTCACTTTGCATTTTGTTAATTGATAAATATAAACTATTAACATGTCTATTTTTGAAAGCATTCTTACTTTACAACATTTTTTCACACCAGCCTAAAACTTTTGCACAGTACTGTATGTCCCCCCCCCCCCCCCCCCCACTGGCTTCGGTTCAGCTAACTATAGCGTTTCACACACACACACACAAATATCAGTTTATAGTACATTTCTGTACAACCCGACACCGCAGAATTTGTTTTCTAATACAGTGCGTGTCAGTATGTGAACAGTTCTGAATGTGCCTGCATTTCCATGAGGTTATTTTAAGTAAACAAAGATTATGGCAGAAAAGCTTTTCATACAGCTCCAATTATACTAAAATGTCCCATTTTGGGGGGATTCTCCATGAATAACCGTGCGATGTTCACCGTTACAATTGTATTTCATAGAGCAAGCGACTGTGAAGAGTTCTGTCTATATTTTTCATTACCGGTACCTAAAATAATTTGTTCAATTAAAGATAGTCCCAAAGTTGCGCCAGCACTTTCATGTCTCTTAAGTGGGTTACACGCGGGGTTTACAGTTGCAACACATTCAGGATCTGTGATTGTTGTTTTAACTCAGTTCAGTCATAAACATAACAATTCCGATTTTTAAACAAACTGTACTTGTGTGACTTGTAAAGCTCAAGTATTGTGCATTTTACCGTTTCGACTGTCTTCTGGTTTCAGTAAATCCAAAATGGCCTTGTCCAAGTCCCGATCTAAATCCAACTGAGAATCTTTGGTATGAGTTGAAGAAGGCTGTGCACAAGAGAAGTCCTTGGAATTTGAATGAACTGGAACAATTCTGTGTTGAAGACAAATATCCTAATCCTTAAAATAGGTTATTATTGCTCAACTAGCTTTTAATTTTATGTTCCTTATCAAGGTATGAATACTTTTGAATTAGCATTTTTGGAGTTTTGCAAAAAAAAAGAAAATGCTGTACATAATTGTACATCTATTTCTTGTATTTTTTTTCATTATCCACAAAAGCAAAACTTTTGCTACAGAAGACTTTTCCCTTAAATATTTGTTTTTGAGATATTTCTAGAAATTATAAAATTGCCATTGGGGTATGTAAAATTTTGACTACAACTGTATGGTTGGTCCTCCCTGAGGAGATGCTCTGATTTATAGGGCTTATAATATATATGTGCATTGTATGGCTCTGTGGCAAGATGGCGAGTGTTGTGACGTCAGGCAGGCCAGAAAGTAAACAAAGGCAGCAAAGGTATGTACGGGGAACGAGATGCGATTGTGCTCTGCTTTTAATAATAAATAAAATAATAAACAAAACAATTTACAATACACAAAACAAATGGGCTCGATGGCCAAAATAAACTAACAAACAAATACTATTGTGGTACAGCGATATATTCTCCAGCTCAACACAGTACCCCATCTCTGGCTCAAAAAATGCCTCGATCAGCCTCGAGCGGGTTCTTTTAAGCTGTGGCTGGAGCCTTCATTAATTATCAATAAAACAATGACCTTGTTGAGGCTCCAGCCACATTCTCACAGGTTTTAATTCAAAACAAACAATAAACATTGCCTTTCTGCAGTCATCAATACAAATAGAAATAATAAAACCTGACAGGGTGTTTTTTTACTTTTTTAAATACACTTTCCAGTTGATGTCAAGCCATGTCAGTTGGCCCTCAAAAACACAGAATTCTCAGTCTGCAAAGGGTTAGTGGAAGCTAGGATTTATACAGCTTTAAGTACCATATTTTAATATTTTCTACATTTAGTATGTACAATGTTAAAGTGCATATTACATATATTGGGTAAGAAGAATTTGGGGGACCAGATGTTTTTTGCATCAAGCATTTCATTTTTTTTGTTTTATTTTTCATTAACTGTTGTTTCACAATAAAAATTATCTTGCCTCTTCAAAGTGTAAAGAAGGTTGTGTAAATCAAAGGGAAAAAAAAAATCCCATTTAAATGCATCAAAATTTCAGGTTGTAACACAACAAACTGAAAACGTCCAAGAGGGGTGAATACTTACTACAGGCACTGTATATACTCCTGTTGAGTGATGAAACAGTAAAGAAAATCATTCTATTATTATTATTATTATTATTAGCTACACACATTGAATTATAATACAGTATGATATTGCTACGCTACTTTTTTCTTGTCTGCCTATCCTCTGAATAGAGTTACAATCAACAGCTCAAGCCGTGCAAGCCCTCCTGCACTCCACTACACACCTCAGGCAGAACGACTGTGCCACCCTGAGTGTGTACAGGTGTAAAAACATGACCAGGACTGATGCTAAACGAAAGCTAGAGACTATTGCATTTTACAACGCAACGAAGTACAGTGTGGATATACTGGATCAAATGGTACGGCTATATTCTGTCAAAGGTGGTACCGCAGGTGGCCTGTGGCTGTTTTTTATAATGTTTTGGACCTCACAGCCATCAACGCTTTGGTTTTGTACAAGGAGTGCACCGGCAACACAATCAGTCGGAGCGACTTCATTTTGCAGCTAGCCCTGGATCTACGGCAGAAACACTTTGATAAGAGACATGAAAGCTGGCTGGCAAATGCCCCTAAACCTTCAGCCAGCGCTGCACCCACTGGCACACGGAATAAAAGACAATGCCAGGTTGCTAAATGCTATAAGAGAACTTTTGATGCCTGCACCATTTGTAGAAAGGCAGTCTGTGGCAAATGCACTGGTACAGTTGAAACGCACGTTTTTTCTGCGTAGATTGTACTGAGAAAGCTGTAACAGAACTCTGAATAGACAAACAGAGTCTTTGAAATCTGTTTCACTCAAAGCGCTTTCACATTGCACATTTGCATGTTATATTTGTTTTATGCTATTTTAATAACTAGTTATTTATGTTTTATAATTGTATATGTGCAGACAACTTTCTACACTTGTTTACACAAGTTATTGTGTAAAGTCTATTTTATTACACTTTTTCATATTTATGTATATGTGCTCTTTTTGAAAAAAATAAGAAAAAGTCTAATGTTCAAAGTAAATACAGTGTTTCTGCTCTGAAAACGTTATGTACGATGTTCATGAATAAAAATATTAAGTTGTGTCCAATTGTTTGTTTTTCATTTTCATATCGAAGCTATTTTAAAATGGAGCCGCACATTTTGCGGGTGCGGCGGTTGTATGTAGTGTGAAATCTAAGCGGTTCTACAGCTAAAGAGATACAGATAGAGATTTTTTTTTTTTTTTTTTTTTTAAATCGCCAATTATTTTCTCCCAATCTGGTTTTCTAATTAAGTAAATACAGTATAATCGTAAATCTCGAATCACTTCTAAATCTTCTGTAGTCATTTTTGTATTACTTTAGTATAAATACATGTTAATTTGGATTTTTTCTGACTTTATGTGAACGAAAAGACACACATTTGCCCGTTTTCCCATTGGAAATAGTGATATTTTGAAATATCACTGTCCTGGTCACAAAAGCAAAGTTTGTGGGGAATAATAGTCATGTTCTATACTTTTGAGGCAGAAGCAATTAGGAAATAACACTAACTACCCAGGAACAAAAAAAACAAATTGTTACACGGTGTTATATTTGATGTGCCCAATTAATCTATTGCTATTTTGAGGCTTAACTAACAGCCCTACGGTATTGTAAATAAGTCTGGAGGGCAGACTTGAAAACACCAAATTCACCTGTATTGCACTGCTAAATGGCATGACTACCAACAAGGGAAATAAACAATAGTTTTAACGTAATTTAAACACATTATTTACTAGAAAAAATACAATGGTTTAAATAAATTAAACTAAAAAATTAAACTGGTTCATTTTTTTTTTATTATACAGGTTTGCTTCGTGGCTTTGGCTAGCATTAGTAATGATTTGAGCAGTGTGCAACGGCTTGGCTCCGCTATGCTCTGTTGAATTTTATAACTCATGCAGTGTTTAACTTGTATTATAGATTTACACTGCCGTAAAACCACTGCTTCATTGCATAGGTTCGGATAAAATGTGTCATTAAGAAAGTATAATATAGTCTAAACTGGGTCTAAAAATAAGTTTTAAAAATAAACTCTACAATTAGCCCTTAAATTTAGTTGCTAGACTCAAGTGAAATAATGTAATTCACTAAAATATCCAAAGCTCACCACTGCTTGGGGATTATAAAAATAATAAACTTAAAAAATACAGGAGAGGCTGTAAAAAAAAAAAAAAATAAAAAAATTGAAGCTAAATGACTAAATGCTTGAACTATGATCAAATCTACATTTTTGGACGTTTATTCTCCTCAACATTGGTTTACTAAACTCAGCAATGCATATTTGTTGGCCATGATTTAACATTGTGGAAGCATGCGCGCCTGTGTACTGCAGATACGAAGAGTGATGCGCATGGAAAAGCACAGCTGAAAAAACAACTTCACAAAAGTAAAAAACAAAAATAAAAAATGGCAGCTTGCAGCTTTGCAGATTTAGGCAATGAGACAGTTAATTACACCAGCAAAAAGAAAAACTAAATTATCACTGTGGGCGTTTTTTTGGCTTCAAAAAGAATGCAGACGGCTTGGTAATCAAGGATTGCTTTCCAGTGTGCCGAACCTGCAAGAAACAAAATCTATGGAAAAAAAAAAAAAAAGGAAATCCATCCAACATGTTTGTCCACCTCCATGGTCATCATCCTGCACTCTACAGAGAGACAGTGGGAACTGCATCTTCCAATGGAAGTGAAAGTCTACTAAAGAGATATTTTTTTGTATTTTAAAGCTTTATGTGGCTTTGCAAAGCAACCTGTCAGAAAGACTACAAAGAAATAGGATTTTACAATACTGGATACTTTATTTTGCTATAATGTTTAAATACTCAGGTGCACAATGATCAGATAATGCACAGCTGAGCATTACTAAGGAGTGTGGATATCAACTGTTTCGTTAATTTGTGGGGGTTTATAAATATATTTTAAGATCTTTTTTTTTTGTAATGCAATAAGTATAGACATATACGGACCATATATACTATGCATTATGTGCATAAATAATAATACAGTAATAAGCAGTACAAGGATAGACAGCATCTTCACAGCTAGCAGGATAACTACATCGCAAGAGTCAGATTCAAAAAGTTATTATCTTAATTACATTACATTGTAGAAACGCTACATTGATGATATCTTTATCATCTGGACTGGCACGTCTATCGAGTTGGAAGCCTTTGTTAACCGTCTCAATGGCTTGATTCCTTCCATTAAATTTAATTTAGAATATAACACCAGTACCGTCAATTTTCCAGATACACAAGTCTGTTTCACTGAGGGAAATCTATATACTACTCTGTACACAAAACCGACTGATAAAAATTGCATTTTGAATGCATCAAGTTTTCATTTTGTACCCCTTAAATGGGGACTTCCATACAGTCAAGGCTTAAGCAGATCTGCTCAAAACCTACAGATTTTGAATATGAGGTTGAGGCAAAGTGCCCGCACCTGTGTGTATTTTGTGTTATATGTTGTATATTAATGTTGGTGTATAGTCACTGGTACACGGGATATAAACGGGTCTGTATAACACGAATGTTTAAAATGTATATTTGTATTTAGGCACGAGGATTGCACAGCACTTCACGTGTAAGTAAAAAGTAATAATATGTGAGCACGGGGAATTGCACTTTATTAATTCACGTGCAGTTGTATCGCGACTCCAACTGAATGACTGATTAGCAATCGAGTCTCGGTACAGCTGCATAAAAGCAGCATGTTTTCACTCACTCGGGGTTGTGTGTTTGGGAGTGGAGAACGGGGGAGAGAGAGAGGAGAAGCGTAATTATAAATATCAATTCCTACGAGTGCTGGAAGCACCAGCACTGTACTTGTTTTGTGTAGCGTTCGTCCACCCTGTTTTGTTAGTGTCTACTCGTTTTGTTTGTCTATTTATTTTTGCCTCACGTGTCGTGTGCTGTTTTTGTTACAAACCTTTTTTTTTCTGACTGTTCATTTATTAAATGCTGAGCGAGACCATTCGCTCAGCTCCACCAAACTCCACCTCTGTGTCGTTTATTTCCTGGTTCCTGTTTCTGGTCTGACGTCCCCCACTCCGGCCGTCTTTGTGACAGAGGTACAGAAGATGTACAATCAATTTCAATTTAGAAATGATCCAAAAGCAAGGTTAGATAAAGCTCTCTCCCAGGTTCGACACAAAACTATTAATGAGCTCCCTCATCTAGATAAAGAATACGCTATCATTTGTTGCACTACTTACACTACGGAAATTAAGAATAGAATTAGGAAGCTTTGGCACGTTCTGTCTGCAGATACTACTGGCAGTAGGATTTCTAATAAATTACAGTTATTTACTCATTACAGAGGGAAAGACCTGAGACACAATTTGGCCACATTTGATTCGTTTAAATGTTCAAGAACTGGAGATGTACTGAACAAACCGACTGGTTTCTTTCCTTGTCGTAATTGTGATGCCTGTGATAATGCAGTTAAAATCAATCATTTCACAAGAAACACAACACAGAATAAGTAGAATATTTTACAGAAAAACCACAGACAGTTAAGACTGTGCATTAACGAACAAGAGCTCAATCCTGAGAAATGACATCCATTAACCAATAGCAAGACATCTCCTCTATGCCAGACATTCAGTTTCGGATCTAAAATTTTAATTTTAATTATTCCAAGCACGTAGGGATGGAAATCAAAATTGTTGGATTGGATTTCTTATTTACACATGGTACAGCCGGAGGAATTGAACAAAGAACTTGCATCATCGCGTTTTCTACAGACTACAGTGCTCTTATATTTGTCTGAATTCCTGCAGACCCTAATAAGCTATAAGCTATTGTTTTTTCTTTTCTTTAACTTTGATATGGCTGAAACTGTGTAGTTGAACTAATTTAATCACAAGCTATGAATACTGATTATATATTGAAGATGACAACAAGGTGCTGGAATGATGTAATTAACTAACTTTTTGAATATGACTCTATTGCAATGTAATTGTCCTGCTAGCTGTGAACATGCTGTCTATCCTTGTGCTAGTTACTATTGTATTATTTCTGTTTTCGCACACAATGCATAGTAAATATGGTCTGTATATGTCGACATTCAAACACCTGTTTTTAATTGTTTTCAGTTGGTTGTTTTGCACATAATTAGCATCACATCAATTAAGCGAATTGAAACAACTATTTATAAGCGTGCTTGGTCTTTGTTTTTGGCAGCACTGTTGATGGTCAATGTTTGACCGAAACGTCTGCACTTTGCACTTATTGCACAGTATGCACATTGTTTTCTAGCCTGTCATTAATAAATACAGCCTGTTTGTCACTGAATTTAGCATTGATACGCTTTTCTTTTTCCTCGTTGTGCAGAGCTGTTTCTGTGGCGTGTTACCTGTGTGTTTATGGAGATTTACGCACCTGTTAGGTACTGCCTGTTGGACATTGTTTAAGGCACAGTGAAAACTTACTTTTCATATGAATTTCTATACATAAACAGTGAACATATACACATAATATCCTATTATCAAAGCAGTATTTTACAGTGTGTACCACAGGGATCAGTATTAGGTCCTCTGCTATTCCTAATCTACATTAATGATTTAGATTCTGGTATAGTAAGCAAACTTGTTAAATTTGCAGACGACACAAAAGTAGGAGGAGTGGCAAACACTGTTGTAGCAGCAAAGGTCATTCAAAATGATCTAGACAAGATTCAGAACTGGGCAGACACATGGCAAATGACATTTAATAGAGAAAAGTGTAAGGTACTGCACGCAGGAAATAAAAATGTACATTATAAATATCATATGGGAGATACTGAAATTGGAGAAGGAATCTATGAAAAGACCTAGGAGTTTTTGTTGACTCAGAAATGTCTTCATCTAGACAATGTGGGGAAGCTATAAAAAAGGCTAACAAGATGCTCGGATACATTGTGGAAAGTGTTGAATTTAAATCAAGGGAAGTAATGTTAAAACTGTACAATGCACTAGTAAGACCTCATCTTGAATACTGCGTGCAGTTCTGGTTATCTCGCTAGAAAAAAGATATTGCTGCTCTAGAAAGAGTGTAAAGAACAGCGACCAGAATTATTCCGGGCTTAAAAGGCATGTCATATGCAGACAGGCTAAAAGAATTGAATCTGTTCAGTCTTGAACAAAGAAGACTACGTGGCGACCTAATTCAAGCATTCAAAATTCTAAAAGGTATTGACAGTATTGACCCAAGGGACTTTTTCAGCCAGAAAAACGAAACAAGGACCAGGGGTCACAAATGGAGATTAGACAAAGGGGCATTCAGAACAGAAAATAGGAGGCACCCAGTAATTTTGTTGAAGGTGACACCCTGGGATCCTTCAAGAAGCTGCTTGATGAGATTTTGGGATCAATAATCTACTAACAACCAAACGAGCAAAATGGGCCGAATGGCCTCCTCTCGTTTGTAAACTTTCTTATGTTCTTATGTTCTTAATAAATAAATCTAAATGCAACTACAAAACGCTAACTATTATACATAAACAGTCAAATTGCAATGACATAATACGTTTATCCTCAGGATATTTATAAGCAATAATGGACACTACTGGATTATTTTCTCAAAATAAATATGCATAAATAAAACAGTTCTTCATTCCATTATTATCAGTAATAATAAAAAATGTAACGGATTTAGGTGTTTCTATTGCAAAAACATGACAGAATAAATGTTGTAAATACAATGATCAAATATTAATAAATCGGGTTTACAGTGTTTTGCCATTTCCTTCTTATTGTAAACAAGCTCCTCAATGTTTTCTCTCTGTGAGCTGCTGAAAACTTTCTCTGCCCTTTTAATAGGGGAGTGAAGCAGGCGTCTGGCTATTTTTCCTCTATGGGGAACTCGGCTCAGAGCGCTCTGTGGTACTCATGTACTTTGCAGTTTTCAACTCGTTGTATAATTAAATACAAAACAGTGAAGCACTATCTTTCTGTATTTTGTAAAATTATAAATATTCTGGTAAAATAAATATTCTTGACGGTTTTGTTTTATTTCCCTTTTAAAAACTGCCACTTCTGAAAAAATCATTGTCTCAAGCATATTCAAGCTGGTATAAAATTAATAAAAATATTAAATAAAAATCTAACACACACATTTAAGCATAGATCAGTAGTTACTGTACGGAATTAAGAATAGTTAGTTATTAATTCTGCTATAAAATGTAAATGATAAGTTAGATGTACAGATTTTGACCAATGAATTTATGCACGAAATATATGTGTTTGCCGTTGCTACACAAAATGATAGACCCCTGAAATGTGTTTTGTGATATTTTAAATCCTTAATTTTTTTTAAAAAAAGTATTTAATTAATATGCAATTGACCATTTAAGCATGTGTGTGTGTCATTAGACTACCGTTTGAACTCATATTTCCTATGTATGTTGAATATTTATTTTTAAACTTGGTAGTTTTAACATGTAACTAAGCTTCAGCAAATGGCCAATTGCATATTAATTCAATACTTATTTTTAACCATCGTTGTTTTACACTACTTTTAAAAATAGCATGATACCAAAGTATAAATATTATGTTAAATATATATTTACAAAGTTGCAATTGTGTAACAATTTACACAAGTTTAAATTCGATTAATATATTAATATTAAAAAAAAAAAAAAAAAAGCTTAAATGTATTATTTATATATAAATAATCACATTATCCACTTTCAGTGGTAAGTGCACTTAGCCAATCATATTCTTTACAAATTCTTAACACATAAAATATTGTTATGGTGACTTTTGACCCGTAAACAAATACTATAACTGGAATAGTTATAATTTCTTAACAGACAAATAAAAATGCTTTTAAAACATGGTATAATTTGTTATGTTTCAATCAAATATAAACAAAACCCGTGCATATCAAAATGACCCCTCTCCATTTTATTGCACGGTCACGTGTGTCTGTGCCACGCCTTCTGGACAATCCTGAGAAGAGATGCGTATTTAAGGGCAGGCTGTAGCATTAATAGAACAACTGATTTTCAATTTAAAAACACAACCAAGCTTGGAGTAAACTGTTTCTTTGAAAAGTTTAAATATTTTATTTTATTTATTTATTCATTTTTTAATTCGGAAAGCTACAGTAGAGAGCTACACTTAAATCCAAGATGGCCGACCGGAAAAAACTGTAGCAGGATTTGGTGTGCAAAAAGCATTTTTACACGTTTAAATCATTTCTTTTTTTCTATTTTAATTTTAGATATGTTTAAGTTAAGTAAAAACTGATAACCCATTTTTTTTGTTTGTTGTTGAAATCTAAACTTTAATTTGACCACCCTACTTTTAAATGTAAATGCCCCTCTCAGTGGAAAATAAACTTGTAAAGGCAAAGTACAGTGGCCCAGAAATTCAATAAAATGAAAAATGTTTTTTCTATTGCATTTCCCCGACCACGGGCCCAGAAAATCACTTCAGCGCGATCGTGTATAGGGTTAAAGGGTTAAATTGCCCAATTACCCGGTGTAGACCTAATAAAATGTTTCATAAAATGATACTAAAGCGACAAATAACGCCAAATGCAAGAATATTAAAAGAAACAGCATGTACTGAAATGAGTCTCGTTTATCTAATTGACTTTGTTGCTGAATTTTATCAGGATATGATTGAGTTCAAGATTAAGGGCCTTACATGAGCTACAGTTATACTCAGATGTGATCTGCATGTGATTTGCCACTTACAACCAACCGCGGCAACAATGGGAGGACCAGGAAAATAATAAATAAAAGTTTAATATCTATTAATACATTATTTTACTCTTTCTATATTGTATCTAACTGTATAATACATTGGTATGTATGATGCAATAACACTCTATTGAGCTCATTTAAAACAAAAAAAAAAAAAAAAACGTGTGTAATAACAGTACGTCCCGTTCCTTGTCTGCATAAAATGCAGTTTTGTTTTTTGGTTTACCGAAAACCGATTGGACGTCAAAAACAGCTGAAATAGTCTATGAGAAACCAAACCATAAGCAACCTGCATCCTTAATATATAATATACATTTAATACCAGTACCTATAGTGACTGAATGGGATAGTGCTTCTTCACTTTACATCAAAAATGTATTTCTGCATCAAATATTGTTCCTGTCTTGTAACTAACACTTATTTCGTAGAATAAATATCCCACCTAGTCATTCTACACTAGTAGTAAATGGATTTTATGACAAGGGGACAACCCAACCAAACCAAGGTTGCATGTGAGCAGATGGATGTTTGCTGTATTTACCTTGGTGACAATATCACGGTGCCCGTGGCTGGAAGCGAGGTGAAGAGGCGTGTCATCCCCCCGGTTCATCACATTGATCCGTGCCCCTCGCATGATCAGCATGTCCACAACATTAGAGCGGCCTTCCCTACAGGCCCAGTGCAGCGGGCTAAAACCATGATCATCTCTATGGAAGTGAGAAAGAAATGATTTACATTTTTTAAATCTATCAAGTATATTAACAGATATTATATGTTTCACTGTTTTACACTGATAACTCCTGCAGTCCACCCAAAATTTCACTGCTATAAATTATATTTCGTCTGCAGCAAATATATGCCTCTAACATCCAGCAGCTAAAGTACTTTTTCACTGATGTCCTAAATAGTGCTATAACATTCTTTTCAGGTCAAATAAAAGCACTGATGTGAGGATCACTCTTGTCGTTAATTACTATACAAGTTACATTATATTATTACTATGCTCAAATCATTTGTATAATATTGCTGTAATGGTACAGAATTACAGTGGTGGGATGAACACAAGATGGAAAAGTACAGAGCAGTTTCGAAGCAGAAAGGAGAAATTGCATCTTGAATTGCTTTAATCAGAAAACAGAGGACATTGGGGAAACACAGCAGCAGCCGCGTGTGTTTTTCTGATAACAAACAAGCTGAAACTTGGAGCAGCTGATTCAAATTCAGCGCCGTTCTGAGACACGGGCGAGGGGAGGAGCCGACAGCACAGCAGAACAACGCAGTTAAACGAGGCAGTCTTCCCAGCGACAGCGAGTGGAAGCGACAGCGAGTGGGAGAAGTACAGGCGTGGAAAAGTACAGAGCAGTTTCGAAGCAGAAAGGAGAAATTGCATCTTGAATTGCTTTAATCAGAAAACAGGGGACATTGGGGAAACACAGCAGCAGCTCAAAGTCAAACAGCCGCGTGTGTTTTTCTGATAACAAACAAGCTGAAACTCGGAGCAGCTGATTCAAATTCAGCGCCGTTTTGAGACACGGGCGAGGGGAGGAGCCGACAGCACAGCAGAACAACGCAGTTAAACGAGGCAGTCTTCCCAGCGACAGCGAGTGGAAGCGACAGCGAGTGGGAGAAGTACAGGCGTGGAAAAGTACAGAGCAGTTTCGAAGCAGAAAGGAGAAATTGCATCTTGAATTGCTTTAATCAGAAAACAGAGGACATTGGGGAAACACAGCAGCAGCTCAAAGTCAAACAGCCGCGTGTGTTTTTCTGATAACAAACAAGCTGAAACTCGGAGCAGCTGATTCAAATTCAGCGTCGTTTTGAGACACGGGCGAGGGGAGGAGCCGACAGCACAGCAGAACAACGCAGTTAAACGAGGCAGTCTTCCCAGCGACAGCGAGTGGAAGCGACAGCGAGTGGGAGAAGTACAGGCGTGGAAAAGTACAGAGCAGTTTCGAAGCAGTTTGAAAGCAGGTTGACAGCTGCAGAAGAAACTAAACTTAAAAAAAAAAAAACCTCAACATGGTCTTCAAGCCTGTAATCTGTGACACCTGCTTGATGTGGGAAATCCGAGAAAACCCAGCGGAGCTAAACCAAGTGTGCGTAAAGTGCCGCGCGATCCAGGATTTGCATAAACTAGTAAGTATGCTAGAAATGGAGCTGGAAGAAGTGAGACAGCAACAGGATCTTGAGGAACTGGCACACCCACAATTCATGGAAGTCTGCATCACCCCTAACAGACTGAAAGCCACCAGGGAGATAGAAGGTCAGAACAGCTGGGTTCAGGTAGGCAGAAGCAGGGAAAAAAAGAAACTTCGTCAAACACAACCACCAGAAATCAAAACAACCAACAGATTTGAGTCACTTCAGAATTTTGATGAGCAGAACCAACAACAAGAGAATGAAAGGAACAACATCCAGGACCCTATTGACAGTGGTGACCAGACAGCAAAAAGAAGGGAGGTCATGATTGTTGGGGACTCCATATTGAGAAACACAGCAAGTTCAGTTCGCAGTTTGGACCCCCTTACTACAACAGTGTGCTGCCTTCCGGGAGCCTCGGTCAAGCACATCACTGAGAACGTGGACAGGCTCCTAGAACGAACAGGAGACGACCCGGTAGTAGTCGTCCACATCGGTACAAACAACATTGGAAGAGACAGACCAAAATCCCTGCAAAACAAATTCAGAGAGCTAGGAAGGAAATTAAAAGAGAAAACCAAAACTGTGGTATTTTCTGGTATACTACCCGCACCTTGCAAAGGACCATATGGACAGCTGGAAATAATTAATCAAAACGCATGGCTGAAGACGTGGTGCACACGGGAAGGCTTCACCTATCTTGATCATTGGACCACATTCTACAACGAGGACTATCTGTATAGACGGGATGGACTGCATTTAAATAACAAGGGAACTAGTCTACTCGGAGAAAAGATCCTCGAGCAGGTTCGGAAGCATTTAAACTAGAAAGGAAGGGGGGAGAAATCAACAAAAAAAACAGAAGGGAGACCGCATCAAAACAAGAACAACAACTCAGGTAAGACAACCATTAAATGTATTTATCTAAATGCTAGAAGTATCAGAAACAAAATTCTAGAACTTGAAGCTACTGCACTAACAGGTAACTATGATGTGATAGGTGTTACAGAAACGTGGTTGTCTGAGAGTGATGGGGACGAGTATAATATTTGTGGGTATACACTGTATAGGAAAGACAGGCAGGACAGAAGAGGAGGAGGGGTAGCGCTATACATAAGAAACAGTCTTGAAGCCCAGGTGTTAAACCTGGACAAAGAAAATAAAACCGAATCAATATGGGTCAGAATAACAGACAAAAATTCAAAAGGCATAATAATAGGAGCATGCTATAGACCGCCAGATTCAGACGGTGAGCACAATAATCTGTTATACAATGACATTAGAAATGTGTGTAGCAAAGGAGAAGCCATACTAATGGGGGATTTCAACTTCCCCCAAATAAAATGGGAAAACCCGGTGGGTAGCGCGAAGGATGAAATAGAAATGGTGGAAATGACAAATGACTGCTTCCTAACACAATTTGTGAAGGCACCCACTAGAGGGGAGGCATGCCTTGATTTAGTCTTTTCAAATAACGAAGACAGAATAACTAAAACAGAGGTCAGAGAACCACTGGCAAACTCAGACCACAACATGGTCTCATTTGAAGTGTTTTTTAAATCCCCAAAAGTAAAGACTAAAGTTAAGGTTTACAATTTTAGAAAAGCAAACTATGAAGGTATGAAACAGAGACTAACAGAAGTAGATTGGAGTAAAATAGAGAAAACACCCACAGAAGAAGGATGGTTGTTCTTCAAAAATGTAGTACTAGAGGCGCAAAACAATTACATCCCTAAAGTAGACAAATCTAAATGTAAAACTAAATTGCCAAAATGGTTTAATAGATCAATTAAAAAAAATATTCAGCGAAAAAAGGCACTTTACAGAGCATTAAAAAAGGACCAAAAAGAAAGTACGCAGAAAGAGTACACAGAACTGCAAACGCAAGTCAAAAAGGAAGTTAGAAAGGCCAAGAGAGAAATAGAAATGAACATTGCTAAGGGAGCTAAAACCAATTCCAAAATGTTTTTCCAATATTACAAACAGCAAGAGAACATTCAAAGAGGAGATTAAATGTTTAAGAGATACAAATGGCAAAATCGTAGAGGAAGAAAAAAAAAATAGCAAATATGTTAAATGATTACTTTTCACAAGTTTTTACAAAGGAAGATACTGACAACATGCCCCACATGTCATCCAGTTCCTATCCAGTTTTAAATAACTTTAGCATAACTGAGGCAGAAGTGTTAAAGGGACTAGGAGCTCTTAAAATAAACAAATCCCCTGGGCCGGATGAGATCCTCCCAGTAGTACTCAAAGAAATGAAAGAAGTTATTTACAAACCGCTAACCAAGATCATGCAGCAGTCTCTTGACACAGGGGTGGTACCGACAGACTGGAAAATTGCAAACGTAATACCGATCCACAAAAAGGGAAACAAAACTGAACCAGGTAACTACAGACCAGTAAGCCTGACTTCTATTATATGCAAACTTATGGAAACTATAATAAGATCCAAAATGGAAAATTACCTATATGGTAACAGGGTCCTGGGAGACAGTCAACATGGTTTTAGGAAAGGGAGATCGTGCCTAACTAACTTGCTTGATTTTTTTGAGGATGCAACATCGATAATGGATAATTGCAAAGCATATGACATGGTTTATTTAGATTTCCAGAAAGCTTTTGACAAAGTCCCGCACAAAAGATTAATTCTCAAACTGAACGCAGTTGGGATTCAAGGAAACACATGTACATGGATTAGGGAGTGGTTAACATGTAGAAAACAGAAAGTACTGATTAGAGGAAAAACCTCAGAATGGAGTGTGGTAACCAGTGGTGTACCACAGGGATCAGTATTAGGTCCTCTGCTATTCCTAATCTACATTAATGATTTAGATTCTGGTATAGTAAGCAAACTTGTTAAATTTGCAGACGACACAAAAGTAGGAGGAGTGGCAAACACTGTTGCAGCAGCAAAGGTCATTCAAAATGATCTAGACAAGATTCAGAACTGGGCAGACACATGGCAAATGACATTTAATAGAGAAAAGTGTAAGGTACTGCACGCAGGAAATAAAAATGTACATTATAAATATCATATGGGAGATATTGAAATTGGAGAAGGAATCTATGAAAAAGACCTAGGAGTTTTTGTTGACTCAGAAATGTCTTCATCTAGGCAATGTGGGGAAGCTATAAAAAAGGCTAACAAGATGCTCGGATACATTGTGAAAAGTGTTGAATTTAAATCAAGGGAAGTAATGTTAAAACTGTACAATGCACTAGTAAGACCTCATCTTGAATATTGTGTTCAGTTCTGGTCACCTCGCTATAAAAAAGATATTGCTGCTCTAGAAAGAGTGCAAAGAAGAGCGACCAGAATTATTCCGGGCTTAAAAGGCATGTCATATGCAGACAGGCTAAAAGAATTGAATCTGTTCAGTCTTGAACAAAGAAGACTACATGGCGACCTAATTCAAGCATTCAAAATTCTAAAAGGTATTGACAGTGTCGACCCAAGGGACTTTTTCAGCCTGAAAAAAGAAACAAGGACCAGGGGTCACAAATGGAGTTTAGAAAAAGGGGCATTCAGAACAGAAAATAGGAGACACTTTTTTACACAGAGAATTGTGAGGGTCTGGAATCAACTCCCCAGTAATGTTGTTGAAGCTGACACCCTGGGATCCTTCAAGAAGCTGCTTGATGAGATTTTGGGATCAATAAGCTACTAACAACCAAACGAGCAAGATGGGCCGAATGGCCTCCTCTCGTTTGTAAACTTTCTTATGTTCTTATGTTCTTATTACTATGCTCAAATCATTTGTATAATATTGCTGTAATGGTACAGAATTAGTGGTGGGATGAACACAAGATTTTCATGTCTAGATATACTCTCAATTTAAATATTCGTTTGGATATTTGTTTGTTTTCAAAAAGTAATAAAAAAGGCATTTATTGCTCAGAACGCAGGCAGAGACCACCCAGCATAGCAGCAGGAGCAGGGGGTGTGGCCTCTGTATGTATGCTTTCACTGTGTTACCTATTGTAACGTCTTGCTGTAAAATAAAGTAGAAAAATATCCCAGGAGTAAAGAACAAGTTGTGTAGGACTTACTTTACCCCAGTGAATTAACTACAAAACAAGGATGTTTTTTTTATTCCCAAAATAAATAGTACATCAAGTTAACACTTTTTTTATTATTCCTAGCCATTGGCGTTTCTTCACAGTAAACAGTGGTCATGATAGACATTTCTTATGATAGAGATTTAAAAAAAAAAAAAAACAAACAAAAAAAAAAACAGCTTGGGCCTAGCGCCCCTCTCAATCCTCGGGCATTCCTAGCGCGACCACGCCGACTGAATCGGCTGCATACCCCGGCATCGACTGTGGTTTTTCTCGCCGATCGCGAGGTTGAGAAAAACAGCGCCTATCCGGTCTCGACTGACTCGGCACCGGTGTAAACATCTTCGGCGCCACCTACAGCTCGGCCACGACCGTGCCTACCATCGGCACCGACCTTGGAACAGTCAACGTTCCCGGCACCAATTGATTCTGTCTACAGCCCAGCACCGACCACGCTACATGTCGGCACCGATTGACTTATTACCGACCGCGCTCTTTTCGACGCCGATCCCGGTACTGATTGATTCGGCACCAGGGAACAGCTTCAAGGCCGTCTACAGCCCAGCACCGACCTCGGCACCGATTGAGTCGGCACTGACTGCGCTATTTTCGACGCCAATCCCAGCACCAATTAATTTGGCACCGGTGAATCACTCTAAAGCATCTACAGCCCGGCACCGACCGCGCTACTATTGGCACCGAGAGCAGCAGTTCACCTACAAAACCATGTTGGTCCAATCGATTGAGTCCTCCGCTGGTTCCACCAGTGCGATCAATGCGCGGCAAAGCTACGAATGCAGGACGAGCACTGGTGCTGCGCCAGATGCCTAGGGCCAGAACAAGCGGCCAAAGCACTGGCAGGTGAGCTGGACTGCTCTCCATGTCGGAAGTTCTCAAGGAGAACTAAGCCACGGAGAGCAGCCCTATCCCAAGCACAGTCTCTCTCCTCCACGCAGGCAACACTCCCTTTCCCTAAGGGACAGATGGTCGCCGCTCAGGCACCGCTCCCCATCTCCACACAGGCTCTGACGTTCTCCGTCACAGTTGCCTCGAAGGTGCCCAAGCTTGGTCGAGTGGCGCTTCGTGGAAATGGAAGAGACTGTAAGGGCTCAGCAGACCATGCCTCCATGGAGGTCGCCTACAAGTTTTCGAGTCTTCCGGCTTACCGTCAGCGCCCAAGGTGGCATGTGCAGCCTGCTGGGGTGAAAGGGTCTGAACATCATCTTCCACCCCAGAATAGACAAGCAGGCAGAGGCAGAGCCAGCGGCAGGGGACCACTGCAGCCCAGGGGTAACCAGTTCTCCAGCTGGAGACTGGGGTCGGGGCCTAAGAATGACCCACCCCCTCCCAAGCCCAAGGGAGACCACCCCTGAGGGGCCCCGGCTGCCACCAAACCCGTCCACAACTGGACTGACCAATGACAACAACCCATGGCAAGGCTGCACCCAGGACTCCTGGGTGCTATCGACAATGAGACACGGATACACTCTACAATGCAGCACAGGTCCGCCACCCTTCAAGGGTGTTCTCCCCACCACCATCGAACCAGCGAGGACGATACTCCTTCAACAGAAGATCGCCAATCTTCAAAAGGAATAACGCTGTACGCTTGGTAAACCCAAGCGATGGCCTCAGTGGATTTTACTCCAGGTATTTCCTGGTGCCCAAAAGGGACGGCAGTTTCAGACCAATTATGGACCTCAGGGTACTCAACTTGTTTCTCAAACAGAGGAAGTTCCACATGTTGACAGCACAGCATATCATTCAGTCAGTCCAACCGGGCGACTGGTTCACATCGATTGACCGACCGACCTGCAAGACGCCTACTTTCACGTCCCGATCCGTCCCATGCACAGAAAATTTCTGTGCTTCGCCTTTCAAGGCAACGTGTACGAATTCTGCATGCTGTCTTTTGGCCTCTTGCTGGCACCCCGCACTTTTTCAGAGTATTCAGATCCTGAAATATCTGGACGATTGGCTAGTTTGCGCGCATTCAAAAGCATCCGCAGAGGCGAACACAAAACAGGTCATAGACCATGTGACAAAGTTAAGGCTCTCAATATATCAACAGAAGGGCAACTTCGTACCGTCTCAGTGCACAGTGTTCTTGGGGATCAAACTGAACTCTGTGCGCATGCTTGACCTCACTGTCAGAAGACAGGATTCGGTCGTTGGAGGACACACTCTCCATATTCAGAGAGGATGCTCTCCTACAGATCAAGGTATATCAAAAGTTGTTGGGGCTGATGGCAGCAGCCTCGAGAATCCTTCCACCAGGGCTGCTGAGAATGCGCCCGCTTCAAGCCTGGGTAAATATGCTCAAGGTGCACCCGGTCCGAGATCGGTCCAGACAATACTGGAAGACACTGGAGTGGTGGCTCCGTCCTGGCAATCTACGCCTTGGGTCTCCCCTCGGATCCCCTCACAGAAGGAAAGTGATCACTACAGACGTCTCCAGCATGGGCTGGGGAGCGGTCTGGAATGGGAGAGGAATAAGAGGTCAGTGGAAGGGACAGCAAGCAAGCGCACATAAATGCACAAGAGCTGCAAGCAATGAACCTGGCGTTATCTCATTTTCACCAGCAGTTAGGGCACAAACCACCAAGGCGGCCTGTGCTCGCCAGGCCTTCACCAGGCACCGCACAGACTAAAGTCCTAGATGCACAGAAACTTGCGTTCCATCAGGGTAGTTCACCTCCCCGGTGTGGACAACAAGGCAGCAGACCTCCTGTCCAGAAGAGCTCCAGACAGCTCGGAGTGGAGGCTGCATCCTCAAGTGGTGAAAGGAGAGGTTTTGACTTGCACGAGTCAACCTCATTGCCCCCTATGGTTCTCCATGGAGAGAGACGGGGGGCCCCCTGGGAGTAGAAGCGCTAGCTCACCCCTGGCCACAGGGGCTATTGTATACGTTCCCTCCGCTACCATTATTACCAGACTCTAGAGAGGATCACGGTGGAGAGAGCACAGGTTTTGCTGGTTGCACCCAGATGGCCGAGACGCCCCTAGTTTGCTCTCCTCTCCGACATGTTGTCAGATCAGCCGTGGCAGCTCCCGCTGCGCAAGGACCTCCTGAGCCAAGTGGATGGGCTATTATGGCACCGAACCCAACCCAGCTACGATTCTGGGTCTGGCCATTGAATGGAGCCGTCTATTTAGATGAGGTTTGCCAGATGCAGTAGTAGAGACACTACAGTCTGCTAGGGCGCCGAGCACTACAGCCCAGTACTCATATAAATGGAAAGTTTTCCAAGACTGGTGCCTTGCCGAAGGTCACGATCCTGTGACTTGCCCGATTAAGACGATATACACTTTCTTAAAACACCTGTTTGACGCAGGAAAATCAGCATCTACTTTGTAGGTATAACTGGCAGCAATATCAGTGTGCCATGAAAATACTGACTCTGTGTCCCCTGGGGCACATTTACTTCACTTTTCATGGAAGGGCTTCATCCTCCCATGAAAAGTATGGTCCCCAAGTGGGATCTAGAACTGGTACTGTGGGCCCTTATGGGTCCCCCATTTGAGCCCATGACGTCAGCAGAACTGCACCCTGTTTCATTAAAAGTGGCATTTTTAATAGCCATTACGCCTGCCAGACGAGTAAGTGAGCTTCATGCGCTGTCCATCGATGACATGTATGGCTTTCACTGGGATTGACTCATGGGTAACATTTAAAAACAAATCCATCCTTTTTACCAAAGGTGGTATCCTCATTCCATATTAACCAATCAATGGTTTTGGAAACTTTCAGACCTCCCCCGCACGAGTCAGAGGAGGACCGTAGACAACACACACGCTATGACCATTTCATGGCACTGTTATTTGGATAGGACAGCACTCCTAGGACGGCATCTTGGAGACAGTCAGTCCAACCAACTGTTTGTCTGCTATGGGTCCCACGCTGTAGAGGTCAGGCCCTATCGAAGCAATGTCTAGCACACTGGGCGACAGATGCGATATGCTTGGTGTATGAACAGATGGACTCCCTGTTACCGGGGGAGATTACGGACCATTCTACCAGGGACCAGGCGACTTCGTGGGCTTTCCCTCATGGCGCCTCCTCAGAAACCTATATTTACCTTGAACTTCTGCTATTTCGCCAGGTAACCTTCCACTGAGTAAAACAGTCCCTAACAACTAGAATAGAAACATATGTACTCGTGCTTCGCTCCCGTTGTGCATTGCCCTTAAAAGGGGAAGGGAAACGGTGGGGTTTTGTGCGTGAAAATGACTTAAAGTAATAAAAACGATAAAATTTGCCATACAAACACGTCCTATTTATCATATAATACAATAAAATAGTGGATCTTTGTGGCAACTCTCCGTGTTTGTTAAAATTGTTAAATAAAGTTATTTTGGTTTGAACTTTTTTTTTTAAAAAAAAGCAAAACAAAACACACACATCCAATCGGATTCATCATACATCACGTTTACGTTTTCTTTGTGCTGGTGTATGAATTTACCACTGTTGAGAAAGTACTATACAGTAGGACGTCAGTAAAATTCCAAAAGTAGCCATAGCCATATTACTATATGCACATACACAAACAGAATATCAAGACCTTTGACTCTTGTCGTCGTCGTCGTCTTCTAAACAATCTCTGATCTTATTTTTTCTAAACCTACTGCTGGTGTCCGACAGTTACAGCTTTTGTGATCATACAACAGAAAATTAAATACAGACGGCAAGACCGTATCTCTTAAATTGCTTGTCTTGAGATATTTATTTGTATGTGCCATCAGCAGTGAAATGTCCTTTATACCGGTCTTTTTGTTTTGGGAGACAAAAAATGATTTGTACAGCCACAGCCTATGCAATTTACATTACACTGGTCTGATTCTTCTGAATTTCAGACATGGCGAATTACAGGTTGATAAATCGAGGCGTTTAAACAGCTTGTTTGACAAATACCGGTCGAGAACAAAAAAAAAAAGAAACCTGAGATCACATTGCTTTTGTACCTTTTTAATACTGTAATCACACGGTGGAAGTGTTTCCCTTCCCCTTAAGTCTAGGTCAGTGACATAGCTATCAATCATACACAAAAATCTTGATATGTCACCAGTACTGTGATCTGGAACCACCCAATCCATTATTAAGCATTTAATAAACAGAAGGAGCACTATTACTGCTCTGATTCGTTAAAACTTCAAATTATTAAATAATTATATATATATATATATATATATATATATATATATATATATATATATATATATATATATATATATACATACACACACACACACACACATAACATATATATATATATATATATATATATATATATATATATATATATGTGTGTGTGTGTGTGTGTGTGTATATATATATATATATACACACATACATATATATAGAGAGAGAGAGAGAGAGAGAGAGATCACAACACAACATTTCCAGCAAGTTGGTTCTGTTTAAGGGAGGCATTTCAGAATGACGTGCTTGCTTTTTTCTGTCCCATGAGATTCTGACAGCAGCACAATGTTTTTTTGACCTAAACGGCTTTCCATAAAGATCACTATGCGTGCACACACAAAATCTGGTTTCTTTACTTTTTGCAGTAAATAAGTGCAAGGTATTTTTGTCATTTCTAGTGAATACAAACATCTGATTTTTTGTATCCGAATACATGTCAAAAATTATCTATTCGAATATTCACATATTTGTGAAACACTATATAAAATGCAATGCAATACTATATTTGCATACTAAAATACTGCAGAGTTACTAATTTTAATCTAATTTTTCCTCCTTGCTAGAGCGTACCAAACAGGACTTTACTCGTCTACTCTGCCCTTTTCACTCACTGGCCACATTAATTCTGTTAAGATGTATAAATTTCTCTACCTCTTTCAGTGTATTCCAGTCTTTATCACTAAAGCATTTTTTAATACCCTAGACCAGAGTATTCATTTATTTATTTGGAATAAAAAGCTCCCTCGCATCCATAGAGAGTCTTCAGAGGCTGAAGCCCACGGAGGGCATGGGATTTCAGTTTTACTACTGGTCGGCCAACATTTGCATTATGTCACACGAGTTGCTGCGACCGGAGGGACCTGTATGGCTATACATGGAGGAGGCCTCTTGTCGGTTTACATCTCTTTCTTTTCTTCTGTGTTCTCCCCTTCCCCTCTCTGTATCTAAACTCCATACTAACCCTCTGATTTGTCACTCCCTCTGGATTTGGGTAAAATTTAGAAGGCATTTTGGTCTACAGTCCATCGCTATGTCTGCATAAACTGTCATCATCTGTTGAAACAAATCATCTGTTCCCACCCTCACTGGGAGACTGCCTTTTTCACCTATATATCGACAACAACTTTGCACCACTTGAATAGCTGATGTTTGTGGCCTTCGCAACCCTATTGACCAGACGGCTGGTTTTGCTTGGTTGGAAGCTGAGCATGTGAGCGGAGCAAGGAGTGGAGCAGGGCCATTTTGCTAGGAGTGTGGAGTGAAGTGTGAACGCAAAAAGTCTCCAACGTCTGCTCAAAAGATGTTTTACAAAGGAAAAATATTTGACACCGTACATATAAGATATACTCCATAAATGATGCAGCTTTTGCGATTCTCCAACATTATTGTGCAAACTATTTATTCGCCCTAAAGTTAACAAAATAATCAATACTATCTAATTTACACAGTAAGAATTTTATTACAACAGCAAAAGCCATTGTGTGCTTGTATGTGAACCATGTCAACAGCAAATTCTTGCAAATGATCCCATTGAGGTACATAAGATTCACTTTACCCAAAGTGTTTTCATCACTTCAAGTAAAAGGGGGATTGAATTATTCTCCAGGGAAATAAACAGAATTAAAAAATAATATTATTATTATTAATATTAATAATCCCTGTTATTGCTGTAATAAATATTTTGCAGACATTGTCAATTAGTTATCAATTTTTTTTCATTTTTGACAGAAATTAATGGATTTAATAATCAGTTTTACTAAAAACATAATAGTACTCATTGGAACCGGATCCCCGATATTTGTTTCCGGTTCGGTGCCAAAACAGGAACCGGGTACCCGATTTCATAGGAACCGGTTCACACATCTCTACATTTTGGAAACGATTTCCACTAGCAGTGGAGCGGAGCTGGCTGCAGAATTAGAAGCACCGGAGCTAGCGGACTGGGGTAATAAAAGCCCTCAAAAGAGGTTTCAAAGAGGAAGAGAGCAAGGTGCGGCGTTTATGAGTGCTCCACTCCACTCACATGCTCTGGCTGGAAGCAGACTGCCCCACCCTCATATGTTCACAGTGTTAGGAATCTTATGTATTTCCTTAAATTGGAGAAGATGAAATGTATACTTGGGGGATTCACTTCCTGGCAACCCTTCCTAGCACACATGTATCCTTAATCTTCCATCACTTCCAGAACCCTCATACGCTACATCAACCTCTAACCCTCAACGGTCCATTTATTCAGCACTTGTCAGGCGCGTCAGGTCCAACTGATTTTCACACTCGCTGTTTAAAAGATTTTTTTACCACATAACGGCGTTTCCGATGAAACACTTTGAAAAATAAATCCTATACATTCAAATTGATTGAACTTCCACAAACTTGCAGCTTTATTTTTCAAATTATAGAATTATTAGTGCCATGATGCATATAATTGAACAGGCGACTGAATTCGCCCCCTGAAGGAAACCTTTAATTTTCTCAGCGACTTTACTGTCATTGTTTGTTTAATTCTAGTTAGAGTGGTACCCTCAAAACCTAACATTTCCTCATATCAGTGGTCCTCAAAGTAATTGATCTCACTTAGCTGTTTGCGGGCAAGCTAACTATTGCATAGGTTCTTATCTTACACACTGCTTTCTTGCGGTTAATATATATATTTATTTTTTTTCTTTAAGAGTTTTAGTGGGGTTGTCCTCGGTTCACTCTAATAAGGCCAAGTCTCAGGTAGTAACTGTACGTGCTGCGCTTATTCTTTAAATAATTTATATAAAACATGCAATACAAACATTTTTTAAATAGCATGTTTACACAGATAACCATGAATAAACTAAAATAAAACTGTAGCTAGCGTCTCCGTGAATGGCCTCTGCTTGCTTATGATTGGACAGCTGCGACAAAACTTGGCAGATATTTGACTCTCCTACTGGTTAAACTTACAGTCGGTACCTGCACCTGAAACGGACACAGTTTATATCCCACCCAGCTAACTTATGACTGGGCTACCGCAGAGACAATGCAGATATTCAATTGGTTGATGGTATCGCAAAAGCCATTCAGAAAAAAAATACATATTATATATATATATATATAATAATAATATATATATATATATATATATATATATATTTTATTTTTTTAATTTTTTTTTTTTCGCTTGTACAAGCACAGCATAAGCAAGCAGCGCTGTGGCGCTTTTGTTGGAAAACATGTTTAAAGCTTTCTTTATTTTCCGACGCTTCGACACGCCAGACATGTGTTCACGACCCATAATTTAAGAACAGGTGCCGTGGGCACGATGGCCTGGTTTCGTGGGCACGACTTTAAGGACCAATCAAAATCCAATCACATGTTAAGTTTGTAGGTGTGTGAACATTTTTTTGCAGACAGAAGTTTCATGGCAAATACGTCTGTTTCACATTTATTCCACATTAATTATTAAATGTCTTTTTACATTATATAATAATATATAATAATCTAATAATAATAATAATAATAATAATATAATAATATAATTTTTTCCATAGTGGACCACCATCACAAAGCGCTTTACAGAGGTAGGCTGTGAACAGTGCATTACAGGCAGAATCACATACAATAGGACATTGATTTAACATCTCATCCACAGGATGGAGCACAAGGAGGTTAAGTGACTTGCTCAGGGTCACACAGCGAGTCAGTCAGGGGCAGAGGTGGAATTTGAACAGATGACATTATGGTTACATGCCCTGGACTTGAACCACTGGGCCACACTGCCACACAAATACAAAAGTCTGTTTGTATTTTGGAATCCTCTGTCTCGCTCAGCACTGTCAAAGACATTGTTTGGTTCTGTTGTCCAAGTAACAATTCCAACTTCCTGTTGCCGTTGTCTGTTTGATGCAGATAATGGAGTGTTTGCCCACAAATGAATGTGGCAATGTGAGCCGTCTCAGGGACCTCGGTGTTCACAGTACAACAAAAAAACAGACCAAAGCCGTCACAGAGCCCTCTTTGGAGCAAGGCACTTTGAAAACAGCTGAACCTGGGCCAGCTGCGTTTACAGTACAAAAAGACCTATGCCGTCTCAGTTCACTTAAGTGGCTAGTGTAACGGGTAAAGTGAGGACAAACTTCAGAGGCGAAATCTCAAAATATTGAATTTACCTAATCCTATCATAACCCCAATTAAATAGATCTCACCAGCTGTCTGAATTTTGAATGACTTGAACGAAAAAAGGTGTATTACTATATTCCTTCGAATTTATTTCAAGATTAATTCAAGATGCAGCACAAAATTTACCACCCTCAATTTAAGGAAAATAAATTAAAAAAATATGCATTTACAAAGATACAACCTCAATTTCGCGGTTGTACTGTACAAAACCGACATGAAACAATTTTGTTGTAGGTTAACCACAGAGCTTGTTCATTGTGCTGTGCACTGCATAATACTTGAAATGGCATCTCTATTTTACACATACCACCACTCACTTACGGCATCACACATCCTGGCAACAGCAAGCACGACACAACATTCCACAGCATCAGGAATTCCTCAGGAAGCTTGGTTTGTTTTTTCTCAGCAGTAAGTCACATTTGTTGTGCTGCTTGTGTATTCAGGCAGACACCTTTGTTGTCTATTCTCGGCTGTCAACCACATTGCTGTTTATGTATTTATTTTTTAAAAAAGCACATCTTAAATTCGAAGGAATACAGTAATTCAATGTCTAAACTGTACAGTTCAGCAGTCCTGTCACAGCTCTTGGCTATCTTCTCATTGCAGAAACACTTGATCATGGTCTGGCAGCCAGAAGCCGATTAAACTGGGCTGAACACGATTGCAAAAGCAATTTTTCCCCCCAAACAGCACTCAAGGAAAATTGCTAGTTTTACAGAACTCCTGTTCATACCTTCATAGTTTGCTTTTCTAAAATTGTAAACCTTAGCTTTAGTCGTTACTTTTGGGGTTTTAAAATGCACTTCAAATGAGACCATGTTGTGGTCTGAGTTTGTTAGTGGTTCTCTGACCTCTGTTTTAGTTATTCTGTCTTCGTTATTTGAAAAGACTAAATCAAGGCATGCCTCCCCTCTAGTCGGTGCCTTGACAAATTGTGTTAGGAAGCAGTCATTTGTCATTTCCACCATTTCAATTTCATCCGTCGTGCTCCTCACCGGGTTTTCCCATTTTATATGGGGGAAGTTGAAATCCCCCATTAGTATGGCTTCTCCTTTGCTACACACATTTCTAATGTCATTGTATAACAGATTATTTTACTCATTGTCTGAATCTGGCGGTCTATGTTTGGGGTCATTGTCCTGCTGGAAGATAAATCTTCTCCCAAGTCCCAGGTCTCTTGCAGACTTCAGCAGGTTTTCCTCCAGGATTTCTCTGTACTTTGCTGCATCCATTTTGCCCTCTATTTTCACAAGCTTTCCAGGCCAACGCACAGAAGCATCCCCACAGCATGATGCTGCCACAACCATGCTTCACGGTAGGGATGGTGTTCTCAGGATGATGTGTGGTGTTAGGCTTGCACCAAACATATCGCATAGCGTTGAGGCCAAAATACTCTATTTTGTTCTCATCAGACCATAGAATCTTCTACCACTTGATCTCAGAGTCTCCCACATGCCTTCTGGCAAACTCTAGCTGAGATCTGAGTTTTTTTAAAGATGATTTTCTTTTTGCCACTCTCCAATAAAGGCCAGTTTTGTGAAGCACGTGAGCTATTGTTGCTGTATGCACAGTGTCTCCCAGCTCAGCCGTGGAAGACTGTAACTCCATTAGTGTTGCCATAGGCTTCTTAGTGGCCTCCCTGACTAGTGCCCCTCTTGCCCGGATACTCAGTTTTTTTGAGAGCCACTGTATTGTTGTATTATACAACTCTGGAAAATCAGAAATCAGAACCACAAGCTTTTCCTCCATTGTATTTTTTTTCTTCCTCGCAAAGGAGCCTCCTACTTTCCCGATTGGTTGCCAGGGCTCTACGTTTAGATTTTTAACTACTGGCCCCTTGAGCCACTGAGCTAATGTTTTTACTGGCCTGGATGCAATTTTATCTGGCCCAATATATTTATATATTTTTTCATGTTGGTTTTTATTTTCAGTATGTTTCTAACTGTGTGCATGGTAACCAGAGAGCCCACGTCTCACAACAAAGTGGTTAAACAAAGCCTTTCAATATATGTAGGCTTGTCAGAAAATTAAAATACTGTATTCAAGATTTGAAAATGTATGCATACAAATAATACTATTTTTTCACAAGCATTCCCGCAACTAAGCTGTTACCATATGGTCACAGCTAAAACTGAATTATAATAATCCTAATTAGGGATGGGTCAGTGTAGTCAAATACACGATTACTCGAAAATAAAAATACAAAACTATTCGTATAGCATATTACATATTCGAATACACAAAAAAAAAACCTTATACACTAGCTAACGTGTAGAAGAAAACATTTTTTTTTTTTTTTTTAATACCGACACTTAAAATGTGTCAGCATTGCATATTAAACGTAAGGAACCTAAATAACTATGCAATGCTTATAATAGCAACATTCTACAATAAAGATATTCTGTTTGAAAATGTTGCCAATTTTATTGCCTTGTTTTTATCTGATGTTAACAGATCCCTGCATGAGTTCCACTATAATGACTATACACAGAAGCTTCTGCAGCTGTTGCTAGCCAATCGTAAAACAGCTTCCGGGAGCATGGCACTGGCAAACCTTGACTGTATGAACGGAAATAAAATAATGTATATAGCAAGTGCTAAAATAAATAATCCAAACTCGGGTAACATCGAAATTAGAAAGGTAACTTAACGCTATGATGAACATAAAGACATAGTAAATGTTAAGCTGAACAAAGCAGTGACTAATAAGAAAAGGCAAGATACTTGGAGTTGGAAAGGAGCTATTTTTTTCAACAGTCATCTACTGTTGACTTTCTGTGAATTCAGAAGTATAAATACTCCGATAAACATAAATAAAAATCACAATACTCACACTAACAGTTTTTGTTTTATTTCCTTACGACCATTACAGAACTCATCTCAAGCATTTTGAAACTGGTAAAAATGTAATCAGCACATCAGACAAAAATACACATTTAAAAGTGGAGTATTTATACTTGTAAATAATGCAGGAAGATTGTGCTTCACTGATTTTAGTATTCAGTTACACGACGACATAAAAACTGTACAGTTCATGAGCAGCAGCGAGCAGCACGAGAGAATCGCCAGACGCCTGCTTCATCTTTGTCTAGATCATTTTGAATGACCTTTGCTGCTGCAACAGTGTTTGTCATTCCTCCTATTTTTGTGTCGCCTGCAAATTTAACAGGTTTGCTTACTATACCAGAATCTAAATCATTTTGAAACTGGTAAAAATGTAATCAGCACATTAGACGAAAATACACATTTAAAGTGTATAGTAATTGAAGAAGACATACCTTGTCCATTATTCTTTTTTTTGCAAATGTATTCATTATGTGACTTCAATCCATGTCTCTGCTGTCTCCTGCTAGAGTTGTATTGAAGTTCGGAAGGACAAAATGGATGCTACACTGCTCTGAACAAAGTTGCTGAGTCATGGAGCATACATGCTCGAATTCACAGAGGGTAAGGAAGAACCAATGTTCCGAATAATGGCTAGAATCATCTTCTGAGGAAGGGCCTTGCCGTCTGTCCTATGAGAGACTGGATCAGTGATGGGATACTGCATTAAATTGGAAAGCGGGTCTTTGTTTCCACGTATCTGCACGAAACGAACTGAAGCAAAGCCGTACAGAAGAATTGCCACAAGTACACTTTTACAAACTATATAACTTTTCAATTGCAACGCATTAGCTGATCCGAGTTATGTCTGATCAACTGAATTATTCCAGTGGGAAAACTGCCAACAACAAAGAGAATGTTGCAAGCCTTAGAGATCAACAAGATGATCTTCATTTGAAAATGAACTATTGGTTATTGCAAGCCTACGCAATACAATACGTACCTCAAAGTACCGTCTATATTGGAACTGCGGATCCAGAGAGCTGCAGTATTCATCGACGCAGATTGATGTCTGTATATGTAAATCGATAAGTATTCAACATGTCTAATATTAAATACTTTATGACTCGACAAAGTAACTGAGTAACTGGAAACTGTTCTAGAAATAGAATATAACTTCCTGTTTTAGAGTGTTTAAGAAATGTATTATGTTTGTTTGAAATGTGCAACTCAAAAAGAGTTGGCTCGTAAATGCAGAGAATTTCATCATTGCCCCATTTGAGTTAATTTGTATATATAATCAACTGAGGTTGATAACATATTGTTAGTTTGATACAATATGTCTAAACTAAATTAACATGGTAAAACTAATTTGCTAAATTTGGTACTGGAATGCTGGATTCCGTTGAATTAATTCTTGTGTATATTGACATGATTGATTACAATGAGAAACGGGTATTGAAAATACTAATGCAAAGTAGACACTGTGTGTGATAAGACATATTCAATATTAGTATATTAACCATGTATGCTAATGATGTTATGATCGTTGTAATTGTTTGACTATGGAATCATTGAACTGCATATTACTATTCACGCATATCTCTAACCAATAGCCTTTCCTTTCTGTAATATTAGATTAGTTGTGCACCCCTTTTTCCCTTAAATAAACAATTGTTTTGCATTTCTGACACGTTGTGTGGATGTTAATTGTTGTCAAGGGAATCCGAGTTCTACATGATATCACAGAACTGTTATGGTTTGTCTCAGTTATTAACATTTGGCTGTTCTTAAACAGTGCGCCTAGAGACTAATTTATATATAAATAAATTGTATACCACGACATGGCGACTGCACCAACGACAAAAAAAAAGAAATGTTCAGTAAGACAGTGCTAAAAGAAACTGGATTATCTATGCAATTGTTCAATAGTATTCTTAAAGTTTTTCTGTAATTCATGGGATCATGTACATGTAATAAGAAAGCAAATAAGACGCCAACAATGGCAAAGCTTCTCCTATGCTGAAAAACTGACAGCTAAGACACTGCGCTCAAGGCGGAGCTTTCCCGAAGCAAGCTAAATGAATTGTGTATTTCATTATTGTTTAGTTTATTTCTTTCCACGCTACCTGCCTTTAATGAATCTATAACAATTTTAAACCATGGACGTTTCTTAATTGAATTATACTTTCTGATGACAAAGAAATGAGCTCAAAACTATTTTTCTAGTTACACAATCCTTAAAGTGTTTCATTTTTTAAAATGTTTTTATTGTTACTGTAAATGCCAGCAATATGCTAAACCAGGTCTTTTCAAAACACCTTTATTTGTAAACAGAACTACTGTCTTAGTGGAAGACTATAAACATGATTCTCACAACTGTGCGGGACATCTGGTTTTCTGAATTACTGTAATATAATTCTTAGGTTTTCCTGCGTATTTTAATGCCAGCAATAAGCCAAGTGATGTCTATAAACATTGACAGGTTTGAATTGTCTTTAGGTGCTTTACTTACTATTACAGCAATAGTCTGATTGAAAAAAAAAAAATTGTGGTAATATTTATTAAATTTACTTATTTTACCTAGCCACATTATATTTATGTTCAAATGCCACATTTAATTATTGTATTATGGCCATTTCTGAAAAACTGAATTTTATATCTATTATAACAACTGACAGGGCTGCATAGGATCAGAGGATGATTCAAAATCAGAGGCAGAGCCACAACAAATGTCTTGTTTAAATTTCAAGTAAATTGTAAACTTGCTGAGATTGTATAATGCAACAAAAACATATTAAAAGGGTTAATGCGTGGCCGAAGGTTTCTCACTGATAATTGATCCTTTCTCAGTCAAAACGGCAAGTTTCTCAGTATCTAAATAACTTAGAGCAGGGTTTCTCAAACTGAGTCCTGGGGAACCCCTGTGGCTGCTGGTTTTCATTCCAACCGAGCTCTCAATTACTTAATTAGACCCTTAATTGAACTAATAATTTGCTTAATTAGACATTTTTACTTGTTTTCAGATCTTAAACAGTTGCAGTTCAAGTTACTTATAAAATGTTATAGCCAACTTGAAATATGCAACTGTTCAATATATATATATATATATATATATATATATATATATATATATATATATATATATATATATATATAAGATATATAATATATAATATAATATATATATATAAAAATAAGTCAATGTCCAAAAAGGGGGTTGGTGGAATCCCTCTGACAGCTGCATTCTGTCTAGTTGGGGGTAGAGTGGGTAAACACTGTTGATGAAGTGTCTGTCCTACATGCCAGCTGTAAAGCTAAATATAAATTGTAAATCTACCCGCCCACCATACCAAACATGGAGCTTCTCTCACACACAGGCCTTATTTACACCACACACACACACACACACACACACACACCCACACCCCTGGAAAAAATTAAGAGATCACTGCAAATTTTTCTTAAATCAGCATCTCTACATGTATGGCAGCCATTCCATTCCAGTGTCTGTTGAATTCCAACACAGGCACACCTCATTCTATTGAATGAGGTACTGATTAGGGGATCACCTGAACCAAACCTTATTTAACGAGGAAAAGTATAAAAACCACTCCTGTGGTCATCACTATTCTCTTGCAATAGGACCAGCTGGATGGCAAAACAGTGCTAGTAGTACCTCAAAAGTAATTGGAATAAAAAAATAACTATTGACCATGCCCAAAGAGTTGAAAAGGAAAGTTTTGAGTGAGGAAAAGAAGGCTTTACTGGCAGAGGGATACAGTGAGCGTCGGGTTGCTTCCATCCTTAAAATTTCAAAGACGGCGGTTCATAAGAACAAGGTCAAGCAGCACACATTGGGGACAACAAAGCTACAGACCAGTAGAGGGCGAAAACGACTCTCCACTGACCGGAATGACCACTAACTCATTCGAATGTCACTCAGCAACAGTAGGATGACATCAAGTGACCTACAAAAAGAATGGCAAACGGCAGCTGGGGTGAAGTGCACGGCGAGGACAGTTCGAAACAGGCACCTAGGGGCAGGGCTGAAGTCGTGCAAAGCTAGAAAAAAGCCCTTCATCAATGAGAAGCAAAGAAGAGCCAGGCTGAGGTTTGCAAAAGACCATAAGAATTGGACCGTAGAGGACTGGAGTAATGTCATCTTCTCTGATGAGTCCAGTTTTCAGCTTTGCCCAACACCTGGTCGTCTAATGGTTAGACGGAGACCTGGAGAGGCCTACAAGCCACAGTGTCTTGCACCCACTGTGAAATGTGGTGGAAGATCGGTGATGATCTGGGGGTGCTTCAGCAGATTTGTGTTTGTGAAGGACGCATGAATCAAGCCAAGTACAAGGTTGTCCTGGAAGAAAACTTGCTTCCTTCTGTTCTGACAATGTTCCCCAACTCTGAGGATTGGTTTTTCCAGCAGGACAATGCTCCATGCCACACAGCCAGGTCAATCAAGGTGTGGATGGAGGACCACCAGATCAAGACCCTGTCATGGCCAGCCCAATCTCCAGACCTGAACCCCACTGAAAACCTCTGAAATGTGATCAAGAGGAAGATGGATGGTCACAAGCCATCAAACAAAGCCGAGCTGCTTGAATTTTTGCGCCAGGAGTGGCATAAAGTCACCCAACATCAATGTGAAAGACTGGTGGAGAGCATGCCAAGACGCCGAAATACCACCATATTCCACCAAATATTGATTTCTGAACTCTTCCTAAGTTAAAACATTAGTATTGTGTTGTTAAAAAAGGAATATGAACTTATTTTCTATGCATTATTCAAGGTCTGCCAACACTGCATCTTTTTTGTTATTTTTTGACCAGTTATCATTTTCTGAACATAAATGCTCTAAATGACAATATTTTTATTTGGAATTTGGGAGAAATGTTGTCAGTAGTTTATAAAATGTTAATTTTACCCAAACACATACCTATAAATAGCAAAACCAGAGAAAGTGATAATTTTGCAGTGGTCTCTTAATTTTTTCCAGAGCTGTATATATATATATATATATATATATATATATATATATATATATATCACACACACACACACACTTACTTTACTGTATTCCCTCAGCTCTAATCACACCACCTCCCAGTCCCTATCCAAACAGCTTCCCAGTACCTCTGCTCTAGGCGGTTAACCACACTGTCATATGGGAGCAACTCTTACTACATACCCTATGGAAGACAATTATAGAGTAATGAGAGGAATGCAATGCAATGTAAACACTACGGCACACATTAAAGGAAATATGCTGCTCTCTAGCTGGAGGAAGAGGAAATTGGAAAGTAACTCAAGAAAGAAATTGCATTCCATCTCTCCTCCCCTTCGTGTTCTCTCTACTCCTGTTCTCTGCTTCTCCCCTCCCCCTCCATCCCACTCTTTCTCCTCCCTCAGTCCCCTCCCTCACTTTTCCCTGTTCTTTTTTGGTGTAATGGAGAGAATTTCCCAACGCCTCACTTACAGTCCATGTATGGGGATGTTAAAAATCCACCCTGCTCCATGACTCAGCCAGCCAGCCTGCCTGCCTCTCTCTCTTTCTCTCTCTAAGGCTAGGAATAAAGTTAACCCGTCTGCACAACACATGCAGACTAGCACTGTGATTACACTTGCAATCAGGAATAATGCTGGAAGAGGAGATACCGGCTTTTAGGCTTTTACAGTACCGTTTCCTTCTAGGAGAGTTCACACTAGCTTTTTTTATTCCATGGTATTCAGCAAGATAATTTCTCGCTTGCTCTATTGCTTACAGAATGATAGCCATTTAAAATAACTGTTTGTCCTTGCTTTTCATTTACGTGTAGTACTGTCACATTGTTCTAAATTAACACCAGAAAACAGAAAACACTAATTGCAGTTCTGAGACTCAGTATTGTATGTGGCGCAACAACTTTTGACACAACTCACTTCTAGGGGTACAGTAGTTCATCAGAAACTATGAAATGTCTCATTGTTTCCAATGAGTTTTGTTAAAAATGTGGTGATGGTTAATATAGTTGAGGTAGAGGGAATCTTGTTTAGTGCAATATATGCCCCTGGAGCAGTAAAGAAGATCTGTCCCACAAAACTATTCCAGGTAAATAACTATTACAGGTTACATTGTTCACCGTCAGAAGTTTAAGGATGATTTAATTCCGCAGCAGGTTCCCTCTTTAGATAATGAGCTGATAATATCTCAGCCAAAGAAGCATGCATGGTAATTTAAGACGTTACCATAATCGAAAACTAAATTTATTTCTAAAACTGACAATTTTAAGGTGAAAGAGAACACAGAAATAACTGGGACTTTATTTTGGAAGCGTACTACTGAGAAATTAAAAACATTCAGAAAATTAAATAAAATCCACTGCAGCTTACTTGACTGCAGTGAAAAAAAAAACACATTCACTAAATTTAGCTCTCAGGTTGTGTTAATGAAAATATCTAAAATGTACTGAAATGTGCTTGCTGTGGTGTATGTAATATAGTAAATAGTTGAACAAAATCGATGCAATTTAAATTTGTTCACGATAAATAAACAGTAATATGTAATCATAAGAGCTGTCTGTGTTACATGCGGTCAGATCAGGACTTCACTAACACTGAGCACTGGAGCTGCAGCATGTTGTTTCCCATATTACTGTACACAATTAAAGGTGCCATCATCAATTCCACACACATTCTTAGCCAGTTTTGTGTTGCAGGAGCCTTGATGCTCAAAGTCATCAAAAAGACAAAGCACAAGTCTCTGGTTGTTTTTTCTCCAGAAAAAGCTGAGAAAACCTTTCAATGGCTGAATGAAACAGAAAAAAAAAGGCTCTTCTCACAGCCCCATGCATTACAGAGAACACGGACATAACAAAGGAGATAGCTGCTTCTGCATCCAGCTCTCAAATAATATCACTGACATTTGCAGAGCTTTTTGAGATGTTATAGTAGTAAAATAATGACTTGGATCGCATTATTGAGGCGTTTGGTGATAAAACGAGTGATCAGGAAAGGATTTATCAGAATGCACGTCTATAAAGAGGTATGTGAAAAATACAGTGAACAAGGGGTGGGGTTTGGCTGTAGATACAGTACTATGGGGTTTTTTGTGATTCAATGCCTTTTGGACCTGTTTACTCTGAAAAAACAATGTAAACAGTGCGTCTAAAATAAACAGCGCTTGTGAAAACAAATTGGACCTGACGTGCCTGACAAGCGCTGAATAAATGGACCGCAAAGGGTTAAACTAATTGAAAACCCTGACTTCAGAAATACATTTCCAAAACTGCATTCTTGAAAAATACGTAATCTGATTTTTCTGAGCTTCATGAATCTCTGGAATATAAAATGATAGGTCTGTTAGGGAAACTGTTCCCCCATAACTACCACTAGAAAATGTATCTGAGCTTGTTTCAAGGACTCGTGAGTTGGTTTGAGGCCTCGACTGCAAGTCTGGTATGTACCATACATTGACTTAAAAAAGCATTCAACCACCCCTGGTGGTTTACGGTGCTTAGGGTGGCGATATTTGTTGTCCATTTTACAACACCCAGATCGCTTCCTAAATAAATATATCGTTATCCCTAAATGAATATATGCTAAAATATACACAATTACTCCACTAAGCAAGCCATCTCACAAGAGGAAGTACCCCAAAATGTTAATCAATTTCTATTAGTGTCGACCCTCTGTTCACTTTCCCTGAAAAGACTATCTTCCCCTCTTCAAATATAGGCAGAATATTAAATAAGATGACATCCAATATGCATAGTGGCAACACACATATTGCATTTACTACCAATGAAAAAATGATAGTCACCATTACCAAAACCCATTTAGAGGTACTCTAAAATGATGTGCCAATATTAGTGTAACAGATAAAGATGGATGTACCTTCCACCGTGTTGGTCACATTCTACTTGCCCATCACCCAGAAATTTGGCACTACTTACCCTTGGTTGAGGTCATTCTCTGTGTTGTCAAGCCACAGCCGCACAGCCACGGCATTCCCTTCCCGGCACTGCGTGAAGATATCGTCCATCTTTCCCTCTCTGTAAAGCTACTCCTCGTTCTATCCAAGATCGGTTGGGCTTGTTCCTATAGGGCTCAAGCAAATGTGGTCTTCAGGCAAGGTTCACTCTGCATTAATCCAAACTTCAGCTGGAGTGTACCATCCATCCAGCAGTGTCCCAGTGAGGCCACCAATTGTCTTGGAACAGTCTCTCTACAACATCACCGATACAAAAAACAAAGCTAAATGAGGTTCTTAGAATAGGTCACAGGAGACCAGCTCAAGTGGTCCAAAGATGTTGCTTGATCGCTACGTTAAAGACTTGCACTTAAAACAAGCTATAAAATGATAATCAGATAAAAGGTCTACCAGAAAGCATAATCCCTGTGTTGATTTGATGGACTAACCTATAACAGTCTGCTCTTAATATGCACAGGTGTCATTTAAGACTTGCACTTTGAGCAATTCCAGCTTTTAGCTTGATTAGACCCTTCTAAACTTAGACACAATTAGCAGCGACAAACATAGTTTTATATGGCAAGTCTTTCATTTTAAATTAACTACAAAAAAACACAACAACATTATAACCATATTCCAGCAGTAAATATAAATCTGGTACGCCATTAAAATTACTTTCTAAACAAAGCACTCTGCTGTGCATTAGACAGTGTGTGTGAGGAAAATCTTTTTGATAGTTATTTATACATTCTGTAATAGTAACTACAAATGTGGTCATTTTTGTCACTGATTAGAAGCAATGTTTGAGCAAACATCTAAATATCCCAGTACTACAATTAGGGCTCAGAGGAAAACCTGGAGTGGCTCACACTGCTACGCAATAGATGCCTTAAATGATCCCCTAAATACAAATAATTTAATAAAAAAGCCAGTTCTGTGGTACTTCGAAATGTATTGAATTGCAGAGACTTTTATCTATTCAGGGATAAGCTAATAAGCGGGCAAGGTAGTAATGCCACCCACACGTTTTACATTTTTTGGTAGCCCAGGGTACACAGTCCATATTTGGTATAGTTGTTTTTCTGTAGTGTACTATGTGCTTTTTGTAGGCTAACATATTATTCTTTACTCTTGGGATATTGTTTTTTTACTTTAACGTGTTACAGTGTAACGTCTTGCTGTAAAATAAAAGCACACACACAGGGGCCACGCCCCCCTACCCCCGCTGCTATGCTGTCTCTGCCTGCATTCTGAACAATATAATGGCTTTTATTCATTTTTGAAAACGAATGAATATCGGAATGAATATTTAAATTACGAGTGAACAGCAGAACATAAAAATCCTGTGTTTGTAAACGGCTGGATAGTGCATTAACTGTTAACACACATATTGACAATTACAAGTTAAAGTTAAGTCTAGACTTGCATTTTTATATCTCATTCTACAAAGTACATTTAGTTCAAACGTGGTTCTTCTTATTCTCGATTAAGGTGATGTCATTTATAAAATGGCCTCCGGAATCGCTCTTAGGAGGCTTGATGTCTTATACCATTCAGTGACAAGATTTGTGACTGGTGCTCTTATCACACTCACCACTGCCATCTTTATTCTTTGATTAAATGGCCCTCTTTAAGTACGAGGCATCTGACCCCTTGGTATTTATTAATTTACAGATCTTTGCTTGGTATAACCCCTATTTATTTGTATAATTTTGATCGTCATCTTATAATTTAAGATCAGATGAATTTACTAAACTAGTCCTACCTATGCTTTCTACAGTCTGTAGTCACAGCTCATTTCAGTTTGCTGCAGCTAATGATTGGAATGTGTTACAACTTAAGACTAAAGTTAAATAGTTTTCTTACTGTGGATACCTTTTAGCCGCAGAGTTAAATCCCTGCTGACATATCTGTGCCTGCCAATACTGATTTCACCGTGTAACAATTTTTTTTTTGTTCCTGGGTAGTAAGTGTTATTTCCTAATTGCTTATGCCTCAAAAGTACAGAAAATGGCTATTATTCCCCACAAACTTTGCTTTTGTGACCAGGACAGTGATATTTCAAAATATCACTATTTCCAATGGGAAAACGGGCAAATGTGTGTCTTTTCGTTCACATAAAGTCAGTAAAAAAACAACATATGAATCCAAATTAATATGTATTTATACTAAAGTAATACAAAAATGACTACAAAAGATTTAGAAGCGAGTAGTTTTTCGAGATTTCCGATTATACTGTATTTACAGTATGATCGTAAATCTCAAAAAACTACTCACTTTCAGATTGTGATCATGAAAAAGAACAGCTTGGAAATATCTACAAGATACAATATTATATTTACTGTGGTGTACTTAAATTTAAATAACAGAACAAACTTGTTTTTTACTGAAACAAATGTACAGTAAACATCATAAGAGCTGGCTGTGTTACACGCTCTCAGATGAGGACTCCACTGCTGTAATTAAGGCCTTGTCACATTGCATAATCCATCTTGAAAACCATACAAAAACTCAAAGCGTCCACACTAAAGTACTGCTTCATGTTTAGTCAGGCTTTATCCATACAAACGCTACAGTGCAATGGACTGTGGGACTGAATATGACATTATCCCACCATGCACTGTCTGTTTACAACCTTGCAAATATGGAGCCAGTGCCCACAGAAGACATAGTGCTTCTTAGCATGAACGTTACGGTTTTGTTTCTTATAAACACAAGGTACATTTAATCATAATGTATGTGTTTTATTTTGAACTCTGTGAAGTTCTTCTTGTCCGATTTCATTGCTCCAGGTATCACTGTGCCTTGATTTCGGCATCTGATTACGTTGCTCCATGATTCACCATTTTACAACAAGCCTCAGAAATTGAATATATCAGTAATGATACTCATTCTCAACTCCTTCAAGAGCCTGTGTTCTAAGTACTGTATTTGTAATGTCCACGCGCCAAAACATATCAAAAAGCATTTGGGGATATTGGAGGATACAAATGTAGATCAATATAGTGTCCACACTTCTGACAAACCGCACTACCAGATGCAATCTAATTTAGAACCGGACTTGAGACTAACCAGAGTAAGTCTGGAGTCTGGTTCTCGAGTATGGTATTAAACACTGCATAGTGTGGACCATATTTAGCTCTTTTAAGCCAGTTTAAAGGCAAATAATACGATTTAAAGGCATAGTGTGGACAAAGCCTAACACTGAGCATGCGACCTGCAGCATGTTATTTCCCATATTACAACTATACACAATTAGAAATGCAGTCACCAATTCCATAAACACTTGCAAAATATCTCAAATATAAAATGTTGAGTTAATTGCAGTCATCAGCTGTATAGCTTACTTATTCAACAGAGTCAGGCAACAAACAAGTGAGTACGACATTAGGCTACTGTTTTAGTATCTTAACAAGTTGTTGTATTTTAAGCAGTTGAATATGGTGGCACAAAATTAGATTCGGCAACCAATTTTTTTTGGCCTAAGCCATTGATCCTAATATAAAAAAAAGTTAGTCTGGAGACCTCTCTAGGCTGCTGGTTGACCCCCCCCCCCCCAAAAAAAAACTGCATTTTCTGAACAAATAAACAGTTATTAAGTTTGACTCTTGTTTTTTTTTTTCTCTGTGGCAAATAATTAGCCTATATGAATCCTAAGTAAATTACACAACATCCTACACTTTGTCCTTAAGTTCCTTGGTGCTGTCTATAAATGTTTTTAACTAAAGTACACATACTGTATAAAACATAAACATGTTTTAAATGCATTACTTATATAGATTACCTGTAAAAACTGAATTGTGCAGAATAAACTGGCCTACTCGTTTAGAATTTTTATTTGGTTCCGTTATAAATTCATATTCAATACTGTTATTTTGCAAAATAATCATGATCATTTATATGATTAGCCCTACTGCTGACAACAATACAAAAAAGTATGTTATAGTTTCCACCGCCAACATGTGTCTGATGATGACAGGAGACACAAGAGATCAATACTGGCTCTATCAGCTTGGATTTAATATTTGTGGATGTTTTCAAATAGGGAGAGGCGCTATCTTTCTTCCCATTTAACATTAAATGGCAAAACAGTATTGCTTTACGTAGAATCGCAAACCCAACAAATCAGCTTCCCAGGATAAGTTTAGAAAGTCTTCATCCCACCTCCACAGTCTGGCCCCTCTGAACCAGACACAAACAGCGGTAATAATATCTCAATCAAACTTTAAAATATAAGACAGACTCCCAATTTAAAACAACAATAAAAAAAAATGCAAATATTACCTTCAGTTACCCAATAAGCTTTTTGTTGATCGGGTTTTCTTCGCGATTTGAGTTGAGCTTGACTACGTCTCCAGGTCCACACCCTCAATTTGCTGTCCTAAAAATTCTCTTCCTTTCTCAATATGAGAAATTGTTACTGATAACTCACAAACAGCAGCCCTGCCTCTGCCTGTCCCAAGAAAAGTAAAAAGGATAGGACAATCAATCCCATGGTTCAATCGTGCTATCCCATGTTCCAATGCGTGTAATCGCCACAGGTGCCATTATCGGAGCCCACTCAAGAGGTGGAGGGTAACAGAGAAGCTTTGGACAGAGAGCGGAAAAAGGATTTTTGTAAAATTATAATTTTGTAAGATAATTTAGGAACCAATCTGTGATTATGTAACAGTTGAAACTGATTTTGTAATTCTGTCATGTTACATATTTCTTGAAAAAAATGTACTTTGTCAGAAGTTTGGACGCTGTTGAGACCGTTACAGTTTTAAGTCAAGACTAAAAACCCACTTTTATAAAATTGACTTCTTATCTTAGTGTTTTTTTTAACGTAACTTTAAAATGGCTGCTTTTGTATTGTGTGTATAATGTTTTAATCTGTATTTAAATGGGCTGAGTGTTAGTTGTGTGTGTGTATGACATTGTACACAGGTATTGTAGTTTGTTCATTTTTCTGCTATCTGCACAGTGCTTTGCGATAATTTTGTATAAAAAAGCGCTATATATAAATGCAATAAAAAAATCTAATAGACCTCAAAGTTCCGTTTGAACGTGCTAATAATCAGTTGTCTGATTCATAGACACATTATGACTAAGTATCTATGAAGAATTAGAACTTGATTTTTTCTATCTGTAATTGTATATATTTGTGTGATTCTTGTTTATACTTTGATGCCCTGATGAGATCTGATTTTTTTTTTAAATGTATAATAAAATTATAACTGAACATTCGTCCATATGGATTTGCCGATGTTTCTGGTGTTCCCGTACGTGTAAAATAGTTTGCTGTGATACATCCATTTTATTTGACCACATGTTCTTTGCTTTGAAATGTTTAAAAAGCTTTACAAAAAAAAAAAAACGTGTTTGTTCATGCACCCCCAAAGAGTCAATATTTCAGTTCTGATTTCATTAAAGAGCATAATGGCTATGGGGGTCAATAAACTAATACAAATACTGATTTTAACCACATTTTGCCTGCATATTTCACTTATTCACTTAGAATTATTTTTTGAAAATGTAATTAAAACCAGACGATGTCACGCGAACTTTTAACCTATAAACAGTATTAACCAGTAAAGAAAAAAAAGTCACAGCTGTGACTCCTGCCTTTCTTCAAACTTGGCTGGACTCTAGTAGTCATTGCAAAATACCTAAAAAATATATTTCTTGCCACTCTTCCCATATGGAATCCCATTTCTGGGCTCCAGGCACTCGCCCCTGTCTTAGCTCTGCCCATCTATGACATCATTGTCCTGTCCTTTTTACTAACCTTGGCTTGTCCTAAACTCTCACTGCAACATGAATGCATCAAGAACAGAAACGGACTTAAAAGCCTGATTAGCATGGGACTAAAAAATTTTCAGAGTTGGTCGAAAGCATAGGGCGTCTAGTAACCTCCCAGACGTGGATTAGTTTTCATAAAGAGGGTTTTTTACACTTGGCTGTTCGCCCTGGGACCAACAGGCAATCGCATTCACATTGACCACCTAGAAGTTGGTTACTTACTCGCGGTGTAGTTGACAAAAAAGCGTGTCATTTTTCTGTGTGTTTTAATTCACTTACACATCTTGCTCAATGAACGTATTGTTACCATTTAAAAATAACCACTCCCTCTTTCAAGAAAAACGAAAATATTAACACAAAATCGTACCCGCCTGTTTTCCCCATTTACCCCCTTAGACGCTTTGCTCACTAAATATCTAGGTATCCCTAGATAAGTTATCATCACCTATTTGCAAATAAACTAAAGGTTTTAATGAGCAAGTCGTAGCACATTGTAACTACAGAACGCACAGGGGCACGTATTTTGATACCCAGACCCCGTTCACACTTACTGAGTCGGCCTTGGGCCGTCTCTGGGCAGCCGCAAATTTCAGCCCACAGGTGAGGTTTTAGGGGGCCTAACTGCGTTCAAGTATGTGGCTGAACTGAAAAGGAACCCTAAACTGCGGCGAAGGGCTTGTCGGGAATGTAAACAGTGACGTAAACGCCGCATTCCCGGAAGTTAACAGAAGAGCGTGAGCTGGGAAATTCTTCATCGTACTGCTATACCTACAACAAAGTACAAGTTTCATGTTAACGAGACACTAGTGAGCCTTCTCTTGCAGCATCTGTGGAGTACTGTGCTCCTGACTGGAGGGTTGTGAGTTCAGTCACAGGTGTGGAACACATTGCTGCTGGTTCAGTTAAAAACCCAACTGTATAAATGGGTATACATTGTAAGTTGGCCTGGATAAATGTGTCTGCTAAAGTAATAATAAAAACATAATAATAGTACACGTGCCTGGTTAGTATTTGGAAGGGAGACTGCCTTGCAATAGCAGGTAAACTTTTCTTTGGCGTTTTACTCTGGTGTACGTCGAGGGTATATGCAGGTAAACGGCGTTTACCCACTTTGAATTTGGGCAATATATCTTTTACCCACTTCTCATAAGGGATACACAGTTTACTCACTTCTACTGTCCTGTGATGTGCAAATCCTGTGTTAAAGACAATACATTTTAACGGGGAGCGTCTGTGTTTTGTTCAGAGAATGTGAGCGGTGATGTATATATGTGTGTGTGTAAATGTGTTGCCGATTGCAGATGAAAAGATGTATTGTACATTCAGAAAGGAATACTGTGTAATTGTCCTTCTTAATCGCATACGTTGACCCAAGTAAAAATAAAATAAAACAGCTATGCAAAAAAGCCAACATAAAGTGCTCAGAGAAGTTATCTAATTGAATTCGAAGACGCTTTCTCAATATTATTGTTTGGTACAAAAAAAATGCGTACATTTCAAACTTTGGATATGATTCGTATCAAATTAGCTTCATATAGGGCTTATTTGTATCCGAATATCTCATAGGGAGCTCAAAGCAACCCACAAACACATATGAGTTAGTCGATGGGGCTGACGGACCGCCCTGGCTGTACTAGTGTATGAACTATTCTTAATTTAAGAGTGCAGAAAATATAAACCGTGTTCACAGCGCTGTATGGTGCATAACCATAGAACTGTATAAGACCAATAACCGCAGACAGATGGACACACACACACACATACACACACACGGATGACTATTCTCACATCTTAATATGGCACAAATGCAGCTCCACAATTGGGATATATATATATATATATATATATATATATATATATATATATATGATAAAATAGGGTTAGTAAATCCCAATCTGTTTAGATAAATAAAATTAACCGCAAGGGCATAAATTCTAATCCTGATTTGGTGACCAGTATGGGTAATAACCCAGATATTCTTAAAGTGATTTCACAGTGGACTCACTCTGATCTGAGCAATACTCCTTTGTTAATGTCAATACTGTTATCACTGGACTTACTAATGTGTCGTACAGCGTTGTAGACTGTCAACATGTCAATACAAGTTTACAAATATATATATATATATATATATATATATATATATATATATATATATATATATATATATATATTTCTGTGCACCGATTTTTGTTTTTTTTTTTTTATTTTTATTTATTTATATTTTTAAATCTCAGTATAATCTCTAGAACACGTTTGGCAGACAAGCAACAAAGCACAAAAGTCTACAACAGTTTGCTGTTACTATATATTACAGGTTCACTGCATAACTTTACTCCATGAAAAGTGTGATATGAATGTGCTGTTGCGAATGGAGGTATGTTTGGGGGTCTGCGTGTGTTTAGTGCGTGCGCCACCAGAAATTTAGGGAGCAAAGCTGTGACAGAGTTTATAAAACGTGTTCTTGTTATTAAATACTGTACAACAGTTACTTTCAATACCGGATTCATGTCTTTTATTTAGAAGAACTGCGCACATTGGAGGGATGTATTAAAAGGGATGTGCGGATGTAGGATTTGGCCGAATCCAAACCCTGCTCAAAAAGTAGGTATTCGGGCCGAATCCGAAACCGAATCCTGGAGTCGGTGCATCCCTAGTTTCTTTCCATAACTCGCTATACACCAGGCTTCTAATTTAGCAAAATCCGACAGATCTACTGAGCCTGGTTCCCTGAAAGAGAAGATGGCCACCAAACATCGTTATGGGATACACTCCTGCCTATTGTTAGGTGCCACTGAGTTAAGAAAGAACATAGAAAGTTTACAAACGAGAGGAGGCTATTCAGCCCATTCCTATTTCAAAGCTGCCAATAGGCTCCCTTCCACCAGTGACGTCCCCGGTCCCGCCTCCCGAGGGTGCTTAACCGTCATGCAGGGGAAAAATCACCCTCTTTTCTGACGAAACCATGATGTCGACCGAGCGACCTTGTTGTTGGTGGCCATCTTCTCTTTCAGGGAACCAGATTTATGGTAGGTAAGCTAGTGTTCCCTTTCAATTTGAAGATGGCCACCAAACATCGTTATGGGAAATGTGTAGCAGAGCCGTCGTGAGGGAGAAAAGAACGGCAGCATATGAGGGACGCTAAGCCCTGCCTGTGCAAGGTCAGCGATTCTTGTCCTATCCACAAATCCAAGTTCAACTTTCTATATCCTCATCCGTCGCAAACTGAGGAGGATGGAAGGACTCCAGTTCCACAGACTGATTCACATGGAAGGCTGTAACCACCTTTGGGAGAAAAGTGTATACTCATACTCATACAGGAGCTATGCACAGACAGCGCCTGCAGCTCACTAACCTGCTTTGCCGAGGTGATAGCCAAGAGGAAGACTGACTTCATTGACAGGTGCTTCAACTTGATGGAGTATATAGGCTCAAATGGGACCTGCGTGAGAGCCTCCAGTACAATCTCGAGGCTCCATCTAGGGAGAGTGGCCCTCCTAGGAGGGTACATTCACAGAGCGTCTCGGAGAAATCGGGTAGCCAAAAATGTGAGACACAGAGTCAATGGGGGCATGACAAGCAGAAATAGCCGCTAGGTAAACCTTCAGTGTGGAAGGTGATCTACCAGCCTAAAGCAGATCTTGCAGAAACTCCAAGATGGCGGGCATGGGACAGGAGATTGGATCATGACCGTTAGAGGGTTCACCAATCTTGAAACCGTTTCCACTTAAAGGCATACAGTGACCTAGTGGAATGCGCCCTACCATTCTGCAGCATACCCATGACCGCATCTGAAAGCCCTAAGGCTGACCAGTAGTCCCTTTCAGGGGCCAGACCCATAGCTGGAACTTGCCTAGATCCAGGTGCCAAAGTGTGCCTCTCGTCTGACTGAGAAGATTCCGGCGAAGTAGGATTTCTCAGGGCGGGCCGTTCAATAGCTGGCACAGGGATGAGAACCAGATTCTCCTGGGCCACCTGGGGGCCACAAGGAGAACTGACGCCTTCTTCGACCGGACCTTCTCGAGAAAGGCTGGGAGCAATGGTAGAGGTGGGAACGCGTAAAGGAGCACTCTGGGCCATATGTGGGCTAGGGCGTCGACGCCGAGTGGACCACTGCAGTGGTGGAGGGAGTACCATAGGGGGCAGTGTGCTGTCTCCGCCGAGGTGAAGAGATTGACCTGCGCCTTCCCGAAACATTCCCAAATGCGCTCCACCACCAAAAAAGAGGAGGTCCGCCACTCGATTCTCCATGCCTGGAACATGCATCGCCCGAAGGGACAGCAAGTTCTTTTGGGCCCAAATCAGCAGCCTGAAGGCTAGGCGATGCAGCCCCGGGGACCCCCCAGGTGAGAGAGAATCCTCCACCAGCGTAGGGCCGCCATACATGCTAGACACACTGTCAGCCGACGGTGCCTGTTGCATTTGGGATGCAAATTGAACACATTGAGCCACGCCTGCAGCGGGCACATGCCTAATAATCCCAGCTTGATGGCTGATACCGCTGCTGCTATCAGACCCAGAAGTTTTTGGTACAAAACAAGGGACACCTTCGATCCCTGCTGAAACAGCTGCTACCCTGTCTGTTATACAATGACATTAGAAATGCGTGTAGCAAAGGAGAACCCATACTAATGGGGGATTTCAACTTCTCCCAAATAAAATGGGAAAACCCGGTGGATAGCGCGAAGGATGAAATAGAAATGGTGGAAATGACAAATGACTGCTTCCTAACACAATTTGTCAAGGCACCCACTAGAGGGGAGGCATGCCTTGATTTAGTCTTTTCAAATAACGAAGATAGAATAACTAAAACAGAGGTCAGAGAACCACTGGCAAACTCAGACCACAACATGGTCTCATTTGAAGTGTTTGTTAAATCCCCAAAAGTAAAGACTAAAGCTAAGGTTTACAATTTTAGAAAAGCAAACTATGAAGGTATGAAACAGAGACTAACAGAAGTAGATTGGAGTAAAATAGAGAAAACACCCACAGAAGAAGGATGGTTGTTCTTCAAAAATGTAGTACTAGAGGCGCAAAACAATTATATCCCTAAAGTAGACAAATCTAAATGTAAAACTAAATTGCCAAAATGGTTTAATAGATCAATTAAAAAAAATATTCAGCGAAAAAAGGCACTTTACAGAGCATTAAAAAAGGACCAAAAAGAAAGTACGCAGAAAGAGTACACAGAACTGCAAACGCAAGTCAAAAAGGAAGTTAGAAAGGCCAAGAGAGAAATAGAAATGAACATTGCTAAGGGAGCTAAAACCAATTCCAAAATGTTTTTCCAATATTACAACAGCAAGAGAACATTCAAAGAGGAGATTAAATGTTTAAGAGATACAAATGGCAAAATCGTAGATGAAGAAAAAAAAATAGCAAATATATTAAATGATTACTTTTCACAAGTTTTTACAAAGGAAGATACTGACAACATGCCCCACATGTCATCCAGTTCCTATCCAGTTTTAAATAACTTTAGCATAACTGAGGCAGAAGTGTTAAAGGGACTAGGAGCTCTTAAAATAAACAAATCCCCTGGGCCGGATGAGATCCTCCCAGTAGTACTCAAAGAAATGAAAGAAGTTATTTACAAACCGCTAACCAAGATCATGCAGCAGTCTCTTGACACAGGGGTGGTACCGACAGACTGGAAAATTGCAAACGTAATACCGATCCACAAAAAGGGAAACAAAACTGAACCAGGTAACTACAGACCAGTAAGCCTGACTTCTATTATATGCAAACTTATGGAAACTATAATAAGATCCAAAATGGAAAATTACCTATATGGTAACAGGGTCCTGGGAGACAGTCAACATGGTTTTAGGAAAGGGAGATCGTGTCTAACTAACTTGCTTGATTTTTTTGAGGATGCAACATCGATAATGGATAATTGCAAAGCATATGACATGGTTTATTTAGATTTCCAGAAAGCTTTTGACAAAGTCCCGCACAAAAAATTAATTCTCAAACTGAACGCAGTTGGGATTCAAGGAAACACATGTACATGGATTAGGGAGTGGTTAACATGTAGAAAACAGAAAGTACTGATTAGAGGAAAAACCTCAGAATGGAGTGTGGTAACCAGTGGTGTACCACAGGGATCAGTATTAGGTCCTCTGCTATTCCTAATCTACATTAATGATTTAGATTCTGGTATAGTAAGCAAACTTGTTAAATTTGCAGACGACACAAAAGTAGGAGGAGTGGCAAACACTGTTGCAGCAGCAAAGGTCATTCAAAATGATCTAGACAAGATTCAGAACTGGGCAGACACATGGCAAATGACATTTAATAGAGAAAAGTGTAAGGTACTGCACGCAGGAAATAAAAATGTACATTATAAATATCATATGGGAGATACTGAAATTGGAGAAGGAATCTATGAAAAAGACCTAGGAGTTTTTGTTGACTCAGAAATGTCTTCATCTAGACAATGTGGGGAAGCTTTAAAAAAGGCTAACAAGATGCTCGGATACATTGTGAAAAGTGTTGAATTTAAATCAAGGGAAGTAATGTTAAAACTGTACAATGCACTAGTAAGACCTCATCTTGAATATTTTGTGCAGTTCTAGTCACCTCGCTATAAAAAAGATATTGCTGCTCTAGAAAGAGTGCAAAGAAGAGCGACCAGAATTATTCCGGGCTTAAAAGGCATGTCATATGCAGACAGGCTAAAAGAATTGAATCTGTTCAGTCTTGAACAAAGAAGACTACGTGGCGACCTAATTCAAGCATTCAACATTCTAAAAGGTATTGACAGTGTCGACCCAAGGGACTTTTTCAGCCTGAAAAAAGAAACAAGGACCCGGGGTCACAAATGGAGTTTAGAAAAAGGGGCATTCAGAACAGAAAATAGGAGACACTTTTTTACACAGAGAATTGTGAGGGTCTGGAATCAACTCCCCAGTAATGTTGTTGAAGCTGACACCCTGGGATCCTTCAAGAAGCTGCTTGATGAGATTTTGGGATCAATAAGCTACTAACAACCAAACGAGCAAGATGGGCCGAATGGCCTCCTCTCGTTTGTAAACTTTCTTATGTTCTTATGTTCTTATGTATAGTGGTGGAGTCCAACTGGAGCCCCACATATGTTATGCACTGCGCTGGCATCAGCTAATTCTTGGCATCGTTGATGGTGAACGCGGACTCACCCCACGAGGCGGCGATGGAAAGCGCATCCTCGTCTGAGCAGAGAGCCCGGTCCATCCACTTGCCCTGTACTCCCCCAGAGGGGTCAGGGGCCGGCACAGAGATTGTGACCGGCTCAGGGTGACGGCGGACGGGAGGAATGCAACCACTGCGCTGTAAACATGTGTGCGCCGCGTGCACCGAGCACTGTGTGCACAGGGAGTGGCGTTAAGAGCACCGAGTACGACATGCACCACGTCCACCGAGTACCGTGCAATAATAACACTGCGAGTTAGAAACCACAGCGCTATAACACTGTGAGCGACGTGTGAACCAAGCACTGTGGGCACCGGGAGTAGCATGGCACTGGGTTAAAAGCACCGAGTACGACGTTCACAGCATGCACTGAGCACCGTGCAATAATAACACCGCGGGTTAGAACCACTGCGCTGTAAACACCGTGTGTGAAGTGTGCACCGAGCACTGTGGGGGCCGGGAGCAGTGTGGCACCGGATTAAGAGCACCGAGTACTCGGTGCACTGCATGCACCGAGTACTGTGCAATAATAAAATCACACGCACCGCATGCACCGAGCACCATGTACACCTTTTGCACTTGGCACCGCGTGTACCATATAGCACAGGTCTAATATGCACCGCGTGCACCGCTTGCACCTGCACCGAACACCGTGTGTACTGTGCAGCACCGGTCTAATATGCATCGTGTGCACAGCTTGTACCGAGCACCGTGGGTTACCGTGCAGCACAGTGTACAGCGTGCACAGATGCACCCAGTACCGTGCAGCGTCAGGCACCCCGCGCACCTCTTGCATCGAGTACCGTGCCGCACCAACGCACTAGCCTATTTAGCGGTACAGCGGCGGGTGACTGACTTACACACACAGTAATAAAAACATTTTTTAAAATACAAAAAACAGTTCAATATACAGGACAGATAGGGGCGAGCACTATTGATTTGAGCGACCTACACCAAGGTGAAGGCCCGCGCAGCCCGTTTATGTCTCAACCCAACAACGAGGGAAGCCTTGGTGAGGAGTATATGGCCGGCTCGGAAAAAACAGCTGCGGAGCAGCTAGTGCTCTACGAGAGTAAAGGGACGCGTTCATCTACAATCAAAAACAAGGCCCAACCGTGACCCTCAGGTGGCTGGCTGGTCGGCAAAACTTGACAACAGGAACAAGGCAAGCCCGGTAATAGTAGAGTAATAGTGCTCTCCGAAGTAAGAAGGGATGAAAACACACATAATTCTTAACAATAATACTTACCGTTGCTAAGACGGACAGACAGAAAGCAGCAGTCTGACATGCGGAACGTGTTGGTGCTGAAAGTCAGAAACAGAATGAAAAGGCTACGATTTTTTAAACTACTGATTCAGGGAGGTGGGACCGAGGACATCACTGGGGGAAGGGGGCCTATTGGCAGCTTTGACATAGGAGCTCAGTGACACCTACCAATAGGCAGGAGTGTATCCCATAACGATGTTTGGTGGCCATCTTCGACTTGAAAGGGAACAGTTTCTTTCTGAGGACATACAAAGGGCCAACTGACCATCCAAGCATCTACTGCACCTCCAGTAGGTTTTCACCTTAGTAGGGCACAACTTGCACAACTTTCTCCTAACAGGCTCATGCATCTCTAGACATCACATCTGCAACCTGTGGAATTCGTGTTTTGAAAGCCCAATAGACATAAAGTACTGAGAATTTATGTAATTTGCATGACATATATATTTGTTTGATCAACAATGTGATCGATCATTTCAGCAGTAAACAGAGAAATACAATATTCAACAGGAGTTTTAATATTGTCGAATGTAGGTTCTGTGGGTGTGAAGAGCGGAATGTCGTCTTTTACCCATCGCTGAGTTTGAGCTTTTCTTTTCCTGTACTCAGTGAACCCGTTCACACTTGCTGTTTAGGCCGGCCCAGGGCCATCTTATCTCATGTATGAACGTTCAAAAAATGAAAAGGCAGCCCTGGGCGGGTGAAATTTAGACCAGCTTTTTGATGCAGCCTAAAGTAAGCAATGCCGTCTCAGCAATGCGCTGACTTAGCTCAAACCACTCCCCTACTAGGTTGAGCATAGTAGATCAAACAATGCCGGTTTTAAGAGGGAGCAGCTGGGACGATGCTGAAATTAACCCTTAGCGGTCCATTTATTTGGCACTTGTCAGGCGCGTCAAGTCCCAATTTATTTTCACATGCGCTGTTAATTTTACACGTGCTGTTTTAATTTTTTTTTTTCAGAGTTAAACAGGTTAAAAGGTATTGAATCGCAAAAGGACAGTCCTGCATCTCCAGCCAAACCCCATCCCTTGTTCACTGTATTTTTCACATACCTCTTTATAGACGTGTTTACTGATAAATCCTCTCCTGATCACTCATTTTATCACTCCTCAATAGGGGGTAGAGGTCAGGAGTACACCTCGCCCCACAGCACTTTCGCTGCAGGGAATTTGGTGCCCGGAGCCCCACAAGGGGGAGCTGCAGGCTACAGAGAAGGGTGAAAAGGTCAAGAGACCACCCCCACGACAGCCAGGCAGAGGCCAGGATTGCCTTGGCTCACCTAGCGTTAATGGACAGGCCAATGTCCTTTACGATACCAAAACGTTCACAATACGTTGAACGTTCGGCAAACGACTTGTATGAAGTTGTTCGGACAATCGTTTTGGTAAGGGAATAGTCTACTTGTAACAAATATTACGGTGGTGTCTTTCGTAATTAGGTCCTGGATGACCGTCTTACATCGCCCTAGTCTGTCAGGACCGGTCAAAAGGACCTGTTCGTAAGTCTTGTTTTGCCTCGACGGAACCTATGTTACGAGTAATATAACTTCTCGACCGTCGAACTTAGTTTTTGAAATCTACACTTGACCTTCATGGTCTCTCTGTGTGTTCGTCTTAATCGACCACATCCGTACATCGACATATGACTTCACACTAAGTCTTTACCCCTTTAGCAGCTCTTAGTCCAACAACGTTTAAAACAGGACTTGGCAGCCGCTCTTTATAACAATGTCGTAACACCTCTTACAGTTAACGAAACTACTCGTGGGGTATGCCAAATCGCTATTAACTTGACCAGACAGCGTGATAATATGTCTATCGTCACACGACGTCCAAAAAAACTTCGACGTGATATACGTACCTAGACTACAGTTTTACGTCCTTTATCAAACCCGTAAAATTCGTAAGTAGAGTAAGAACTTCGGTGGTTGGGACCCGAAAACGGACGTTGTTATTCTTTAATTTCGTGGACTTAGAACATTGTTCATACAACGTTGTGCACCCCAAAGCAGCAATGCGTTTACTCGTCTTTCCGAACAGTGTAATTTTTCCTAATGCTTACCTAAACAACACGAATTGTTTTTTACTGTTACACCGTATAGTGACTGGAGTCGACTGGCTAAAAGGGCGGGATCTCTGAATTGAACGAATTTGGACCATCGGTTGAGCAGTAATCTTTCCACGTGTCATTTCCGTCTTCTAAGAATTCTCCATACTGGTGATAATAAGGACTAATTCAACAGTGTGTCTTCTTAGTTTTTCCTTACTTTATTATTTTGTTTTCTTTTTGGAAGCGGACGGCTGTAGAGCGTGGACACCTCCCCAGCACGCGAGGGGCCGAAAGTAATGTGTGGGGGGCACGAGTTAATTCACACACAGAACAACCGAAACAGTAATGAAAATAATAAAACAAAAGAAAACCTGCCCGCTAATCTCACTTCTACAACCCTCTCCATTGCTTGCATGAGCTTTCCTCATTGCAAGGAAAAATGTATTGCTTCTGCAATCATAGACCAGTCCAGGTTCTGTCCAGCTGCTGCTGGCACATGTAGTTCCTGTCTTGGATCAGGGAGTCTCACCAGGTAAGTGTCACATGTTCCTTTACTTTTATAATCCACAAGGGCTGTCGGGTAATGATGTTTGTAATCCTTTCAGGTGAACAGGAAAGTATTCCAAATAGTATCTCCCTCTGCTGGTGAACACATGAACCTGCAGCCTGCGGCTTTGCTGGTTCGTGACTGGCTTCAATAAAGAATAAAATAAGCTACCACTGTCCGTGTGGTTTGCTTCCTTCTTTATAATGTTCACCCAGTTCATTAAACAACATTCACAGTTTAATAAACAAAAAGCCAAGTCTGGGTCTTCACTTTAAACCTCAGAATGTCGCAGCCATTTCAGGGACACACAGACAATGGCGTTTTTATTGCTGTTAACGTAGTTCGTGCAACCAGCCTTCATTAAATAAAACACAGTCCAGTGAAACGAGGCCGCTGCTTAAAAGAACAAACAAAATAACTGTCCAATAATTAACCGGCGCTTGCAAATTCAGCGCATGCACTCCATACAAAGTCTCTTGTATCAACGTACGTTCAGATTGTTTCCACAGTTTACCGACCCAAGACGGAGGGTAGGACCCGACTGACGACGTAATGGTGACGACGGTGTGAACGCTCAAAAAATGAAAAGGCAGCCCTGGGCCGGGTGAAATTTAGACCAGCTTTTTGATGCAGCCTAAAGTAAGCAATGCCGTCTCAGCAATGCGCTGAGCTCAAACCACTCCCCTACTAGGTCGAGCATAGTAGATCAAACAATGCCGGTTTTAAGAGGGAGCAGCTGGGACGATGCTGAAATTAACCCTTAGCGGTCCATTTATTTGGCACTTGTCAGGCGCGTCAAGTCCCAATTTATTTTCACATGCGCTGTTAATTTTACACGTGCTGTTTAATTTTTTTTTTTCAGAGTAAAACAGGTTTAAAAAGGCATTGAATCGCAAAAGGACACAGTCCTGCATCTCCAGCCAAGCCCCACCCCTTGTTCACTGTATTTTTCACATACCTCTTTATAGACGTGCATACTGATAAATCCTCTCCTGATCACTCATTTTATCACTCCTCAATAGGGGGTAGAGGTCAGGAGTACACCTCGCCCCACAGCACTTTCGCTGCAGGGAATTTGGTGCCCGGAGCCCCACAAGGGGGAGCTGCAGGCTACAGAGAAGGGTGAAAAGGTCAAGAGACCACCCCCACGACAGCCAGGCAGAGGCCAGGATTGCCTTGGCTGGAGGAGCAGGTCTGTGTACAGTCAGCCTGGCTGCTACAGTTGTTGGGGTGGGAGGAAGACCCTTGCGGTTTCTGGGCCGGAACTATAAACCGTGACTTTGGGACTGAGGGGGGAGATGGCCATTGAGGCCAGGTGTGCTGCGCACAAAGGGGGGGGAGGGGGGGGGGGGTCATATGTGGCAGAGTGTCCCGCCCCTTTATGTTTATTAGTGTTTTATTTTTTATGTAGTGTGTTAATGTTGGTGTTTATGTATAAAATACACAGGATATAAATATGGGTTACGAGTGTTTAAAATGTATATTTGTATTTAGGCACTAGGATTGTACTTTTATTAATTCATGTGCAGTTATACCGAGACTCCAACTGAATGATTGATTAGCAATCGAGTCTCAGTACAGCTGCATAAAAGCAGCATGTTTTCACTCACTCGCAGTTGTGTGTTCGGAAGTGGAGAACGGGTGAGAGAGAGGAGAGTTAGATTAAAATAATATAGCAATTGCTACAGCTTGCTGGCTGAAAACCAGCACGGTACTTTTTGGGTTCGTCCACGTCCGTTTTCTGTTTTGTCTGTCTGTTTGGCCAATGTGCCCTTTATTTTCAGTGTTGTGTGTTTGTTTGTATTATTATTTAATAAAATGCTGGATGCGGTAGCTTCTCAGGTTCACCGCCATTACATGTTTTGGTTTCTGTGTTCTTCTGGGTCTGACATCACCACTAACCGTCATCCTGGTCACAGTCTGTTGGTCGACTGTTTGTTTAGTGTTAGTCCGTTTTGTTTCATCTCTTTGTTTTGGTTACCTGTGCCGTGTCCCGTGTTTTGTTTGTTTTGTTCACCCTTTTTATTTTATAATAAACCGACGCAAGCAAGCACATTTACCATATCACTCGCAGTGCTGTGTGTTTTCTTCTGGTCTGATATCACAACTGAAGCCAAACTGTCACGCTGATCTATTAATATTATTACACCGTGCGATCCAGGACTTGCATAAACTAGTAAGTATGCTAGAAGTGGAGCTGGAAGAAGTGAGACAGCAACAGGATCTTGAGGAACTGGCACACCCACAATTCATGGAAGTCTGCATCACCCCTAACAGACTGAAACCCACCAGGGAGATAGACGGTCAGAACAGCTGGGTTAGGGTTGGCAGAAGCAGGGAAAAAAAGAAACTTCGTCAAACACCACCACCAGAAATCAAAACAACCAACAGATTTGAGTCACTTCAGAATTTTGATGAGCAGAACCAACAACAAGAGAATGAAAGGAACAACATCCAGGACCCTATTGACATGGTGACCAGACAGCAAAAAGAAGGGAGGTCATGATTGTTGGGGACTTGTGGCAAAGTGGTTGGTAAGGGGAACAGGTGTAGCGGTGATGCGATGCAGGAGTGATGAACAGACAACAGTGATTCAGTGAACAAGTGTTTATTTGTGCTGTTTCCAGGTCTGGCAACCGTCAAATAATAAATCCCCGGCAGTACACGACAATGTGTAAAGCGCGGGGATGGTGAAGAACACAGTACAGTCTCATACACAAACAAAGGCACGGTCACCAGTCCTAGGTGATATTCAAACGTGCAGGTGCTCTGTGCAGTGGTGCTCCGGATAGTGCTTTAACTGTCTAGTGGTGCGAAAAAGACAGACAATTATAAAAAAACAAAGACAACACACAACACGTAATACACTCTGAGAGCTCCTCTCTCAGTCCTTCTCTCCTCACGTTACCCAAACGAAGGAAAAGATCAGTGTTACCCTGGCCCCTATATGTAATCCTGCATGATATCTAGGTAAACGGTTACAGCTGCCTTATTACTTGCAGCTGCCTCTCGTTTACCTTTCAAATCAATACGGTCTTACAACAGAGTCGCGCTTCTTTCCAGGCTGACCCACTTCCCTGACCCGGAAACGAACTGTCAGGCCAGCCCTTCCAGATACTTCTCCTCTCGTTCTTTAGTGCCCTTACAGGTCGGGAGGAAGATTTATCACCAGAACTCATGTTTCCGTCACAGGACTCCATATTGAGAAACACAGCAAGTTCAATTCGCAGTTTGGACCCCTTTACTACAACAGTGTGCTGCCTTCCGGGAGCCTCAGTCAAGCACATCACTGAGAATGTGGACAGGCTCCTAGAAAGAACAGGAGACGACCCGGTAGTAGTCGTCCACATCGGTACAAACAACATTGGAAGAGACAGACCAAAATCCCTGCAAAACAAATTCAAAGAGCTAGGAAGGAAATTAAAAGAGAAAACCAAAACTGTGGTATTTTCTGGTATACTACCGGCACCTTGCAAAGGACCATATGGACAGCTGGAAATAATTAATCAAAACGCATGGCTGAAGACGTGGTGCACACGGGAAGGCTTCACCTAGCTTGACCATTGGACCACATTCTACAACGAGGACTATCTGTATAGATGGGACGGACTGCACTTAAATAACAAGGGAACCAGTCTACTTGGAGAAAAGATCCTCGAGCAGGTTCAGAAACATTTAAACTAGAAAGGAAGGGGGGAGAAATCAACAAAAAAACAGAAGGGAGACCGCATCAAAACAAGGACAACAACTCAGGTAAGACAACCATTAAATGTATTTATCTAAATGCTAGAAGTATCAGAAACAAAATTCTAGAACTTGAAGCTACTGCACTAACAAGTAACTATGATGTGATAGGTGTTACTGAAACTTGGTTGTCTGAGAGTGATGGGGACGAATATAATATTTGTGGGTATACACTGTATAGGAAAGACAGGCAGGACAGAAGAGGAGGAGGGGTAGCGCTATACATAAGAAACAGTCTTGAAGCCCAGGTGTTAAACCTGGACAAAGAAAATAAAGCCGAATCAATATGGGTCAGAATAACGGACAAAAATTCAAAGGGCATAATAATAGGTGCATGCTATAGACCACCAGATTCAAACGGTGAGCAAATTAATCTGTTATACAATGACATTAGAAATGCGTGTAGCAAAGGAGAAGCCATACTAATGGGGGATTTCAACTTCCCCCAAATAAAATGGGAAAACCCGGTGGGTAGCACGAAGGATGAAATAGAAATGGTGGAAATGACAAATGACTGCTTCCTAACACAATTTGTCAAGGCACCGACTAGAGGGGAGGCATGCCTTGATTTAGTCTTTTCAAATAACGAAGATAGAATAACTAAAACAGAGGTCAGAGAACCACTGGCAAACTCAGACCACAACATGGTCTCATTTGAAGTGTTTTTTAAAACCCCAAAAGTAAAGACTAAAGCTACGGTTTACAATTTTAGAAAAGCAAACTAGGAAGGTATGAAACAGAGACTAACAGAAGTAGATTGGAGTAAAATGGAAGAAAACACCCACAGAAAAAGGATGGTTGTTCTTCAGAAATGTAGTACTAGAGGCGCAAAACAATTACATCCCTAAAGTAGACAAATCTAAATGTAAAACTAAATGGCCAAAATGGTTTTAGATCAATTAAAAAAAATATTCAGAAAGGCCAAGAGAGAAATAGAAATTAACATTGCTAAGGGGGCTAAAACCAATTCCAAAATGTTTTTCCAATATTACAACAGCAAGAGAACATTCAAAGAGGAGGTTAAATGTTTAAGAGATACAAATGGCAAAATCATAGATGAAGAAAAAAAAATATATTAAATGATTACTTTTCACAAGTTTTTACAAAGGAAGATATGGACAACATGCCCCACATGTCATCCAGTTCCTATCCAGTTTTAATTAACTTTAGCATAACCGAGGCAGAAGTGTTAAAGGGACTAGGAGCTCTTAAAATAAACAAATCCCCTGGGCCGGATGAGATCCTCCCAGTAGTACTCAAAGAAATGAAAGAAGTAATTTACAAACCGCTAACCAAGATCATGCAGCAGTCTCTTGACACAGGGGTGGTACCGACAGACTGGAAAATTGCAAACGTAATACCGATCCACAAAAAGGGAAACAAAACTGAACCAGGTAACTACAGACCAGTAAGCCTGACTTCTATTATATGCAAACTTATGGAAACTATAATAAGATCCAAAATGGAAAATTACCTATATGGTAACAGGGTCCTGGGAGACAGTCAACATGGTTTTAGGAAAGGGAGATTGTGTCTAACTAACTTGCTTGATTTTTTTGAGGATGCAACATCGATAATGGATAATTGCAAAGCATATGACATGGTTTATTTAGATTTCCAGAAAGCTTTTGACAAAGTCCCGCACAAAAGATTCATTCTCAAACTGAACGCAGTTGGGATTCAAGGAAACACATGTACATGGATTAGGGAGTGGTTAACATGTGAAAACAGAAAGTACTGATTAGAGGAGAAACCTCAGAATGGAGTGTGGTAACCAGCGGTGTACCACAGGGATCAGTATTAGGTCCTCTGCTATTCCTAATCTACATTAATGATTTAGATTCTGGTATAGTAAGCAAACTTGTTAAATTTGCAGATGACACAAAAGTAGGAGGAGTGGCAAACACTGTTGTAGCATTAAAGGCCATTCAAAATGATCTAGACAAGATTCAGAACTGGGCAGACACATGGCAAATGACATTTAATAGAGAAAAGTGTAAGGTACTGCACGCAGGAAATAAAAATGTACATTATAAATATCATATGGGAGATACTGAAATTGGAGAAGGAATCTACGAAAAAGACCTAGGAGTTTTTGTTGACTCAGAAATGTCTTCATCTAGACAATGTGGGGAAGCTATAAAAAAGGCTAACAAGATGCTCGGATACATTGTGAAAAGTGTGGACTTTAAATCAAGGGAAGTAATGTTAACACTGCACAATGCACTAGTAAGACCTCAACCTTATTCCGGGCTTAAAAGTCATGTCATATGCAGACAGGCTAAAAGAATTGAATCTGTTCAGTCTTGAACAAAGAAGACTACGTGGCGACCTAATTCAAGCATTCAAAATTCTAAAAGGTATTGACAGTGTCGACCCAAGGGACTTTTTCAGCCTGAAAAAAGAAACAAGGACCAGGGGTCACAAATGGAGTTTAGAAAAAGGGGCATTCAGAACAGAAAATAGGAGGCACTTTTTTACACAAAGAATCATGAGGATCTGGACCCAACTCCCCAGTAATGTTGTTGAAGCTGACACCCTGGGATCCTTTAAGAAGATGCTTGATGTGATTCTGTGATTAATAAGCTACTAACAACCAAACGAGCAAGATGGGCCGAATGGCTTCCTCTCATTTGTAAATTTTCTTATGTTCTTATGTTCTTATCTAACAATTATCTAAACAGTGTTTCTGTAGGTAAAAATGTCAACATGCAACTGAAACAGCATTTAAATTACCTGCAGCCTCATGTCTCACAATGCACCCAGGGTGTGCAGTAAGAATTGTCTTACCACACACCCTGTCATGGGTAATTTCTTACTCAATAGGTTTGCTTCATATATAAATATGTTTTAACAAAATATTGGACAAAGACTGTAGGGGTTTAATACTCAGCCTTTGAATAAAACCACTAAGCATACAGTGGCCAGTCCAGTTATTTTCATTTAAATTCAGGCTATAATCAACATGTTAAATATAATAGTCTCATATTAACTATACCATGCTTGGACTAAGCCTGACCTGCTAGTTTTTTTACTAGTTATTTTTTACTTAATATGAAACTCTACTGTAAGCACTTTTCCAAATTCACATTCAATTCATTTTTTGGTCAGATTCAAGAGGGCCTCGGACTGGTATCTTTTCAGATAATTAAAAATCTTACATGCTAATTTTTATAACTAAGCTATAACTTATTATTTTCTTAATATAATGAGGTACTGTGGCAAAATCCCCCCCCCCTGGACTATTTATTTGTGTTGTATGTTGCATGTAGTGTGTTAATGTTGGTGTATTGTACTTGGTACGCGGGATAATATCGGTTATGAACACGAGTGATTTAAAATGTATATTTGTATTTAGGCACAAGGATTGCACAGCACTTCACGTGCAGGTAAAATGTAATATGTGAGCACGAGGAATTGCACTAAGTAAATTCACGTGCAGTTGTACCGAGACTCCAATTGAATGATTGAGTAGCAATCAATCTCGGTAAAGCTGCATAAAAGCAACATGTTTTCACTCAGTCGGGGTTGTGTGTTCGGAAGTGGAGAACGGGAGAGAGAGAGGAGAAACGTAAACTATAATATCAATTGTTACAAGTGCTGGAAGGACCAGCACCGTATTTGTTTTGTGTAGCATTCGTCCACCCTGTTTTGTTAGTGTCTACTCGTTTTGTTTGTCTATTTATTTTGGCCGCTGTTTTGGTGTCAGTGTTTTTTTACAACCTTTTTATTTGCTGTTTGTTTAATCATTAAATGCTGAGCGCAACCAAGCACTCAGCTTCACCAAACTCCACCTGTCTGTTTATTTTGTGTTGGTTCCTGTTTCTGGTCACCCACCCACTGCAGCCTTCTTTGTGACAGGTACATACACCTGTTTTTCTTAAAAAGCACCTTCCGTTGGTTATCATTCAAGGTTGACAAATCCTGCTTTTAAGAGCCAACAGCAAAACCCTACTTGTGGTGCTAAGGACTAAGCCTTATCTTTTGAACGTCTAATGCCCTTGCAGAATTCTACTGTGTCTGAGACAAACTTTTAATTCTTTCACTTTTAAACTCTACAGTTTCCCTGTAAATAAATACCTCTATTTATTACAGCAGTACAACTTAAATAAATGCAACACTGTGTTTTTTTTAGTTTTAAATGTAATTCCTTCCAACAGTTGTAAAGCGATTTGTAGTGCTGATCCACTCCGAAAGGTGCTATATAAAAATAAATATTATTATTATTATTATTATTGTAATACAAAAGCCTCCATATTTTTCGCCCACAAACATTCCAATTCGCTGGGCGTGAGCTGGGGGTGTAATGATAGGGCAGAAGAAGCAGAAAGGAGCAGTTAGTAGGACAGAGTGCCAGATAGAAAGGACTGGACTTAGGATAGAGGAGCTGGCGAGGCCCTGATTCTAGTAGCAGACCAGCGGAGCCAGACATGGAAACTAGGATAGAAAGATGATCACTGACTGAGGGCGACGATGCCGACATAACCCAGGGGCAAAGGACCCAGTAACCTAAACAGGATAGAAAGATGGTGCTGACTGAGGGCCTGATTCGATGCCGACACAACCCAGGGGCAGAGGACCCAGCAACCGAAGACAGGATACAGAAAGTGGTCACTGACTGAGGGCGACGATGCCGACACAACCCAGGGGCAGAGGACCCAGCAACCGAAAACAAATATGAGGGTTATGACTCGGGGAGCCGCCCCTCGGAGGAAGACGGTCCTGGAAGACTGGGACACGAAAGGAGATAGAGAGAGAGGTACCCAGCGTCTGAGACTTCTGTAAAGGGGCGCTCGTTAGACCCCCAATTGACCGAGACTTCATGCTGCCTGGGATCTGAAATAAGGACAAGGCATAGAGGTTAGGGTGGGACTCGAGCATGGAGTAGCCACGTCCCGAATTGAGGCAAAGTATAGAACAGAGCCTCGAGTGAGGTAAGATAAGCGCAGGAGCTGCGAAAGGACACAGTGTGGCCGGGGGTCCGCTCTGACTCACATGGTGAGAACCCCCCTGAAGGTAAGGGAGGCGGATGCCTAGCCCTGAGGTCGGGGAAGTGAGACTCACTTGACCCCCAAAGGATGGACCCCCGCTCCTCGCAAAATCTCCCACACCGTGAGATGAACAAAAAACAGCACATGCCAGTGCATAACATAAACAAAAGACCAGAATGACAAAATAGAATAAACAGAGGGATGGTTAGTAATCTAGTAGGATGTGATTATGTGTATACCTGCTGCTCAGTGGAGAGGAAAAAACTCCTTGAGGTTGATTAGGGGAAAACCCGCACTCCACGCACACTAGCAATTTTAAAATGAGCAGCAATTATATAGAGGAGGAAGAATGAATGTTAGAATCCAACGCAGAGGAGGACCAGCTCCCCACATTCTTGATCAGGCTGTGATTGATGTTGGCCCTTGCGGAGGATGAGGCTGCGCCTATACGGAATGATGGGGGGGAGGGTGGAGTCAAGGAGGGAGGCCTGCTCTGGAGGCGAGGGTGGAGAGGTGGGTTGAGAACCAGTGACAAGTGATGATAGGAGCGAGAGGAATCAATGAACAGAGGGTCGGGGGGAGGGGGCTCCTGCTGGGGAGATACCTTGATGTTGAAAAGAAAGGGGGGATAGGGGACTTGATACTTGACGGCTGAATGAACTGACCATGCTGAAATTGATCCGTCTTGGAGGTATGCAGCTAAATGATGAAGTAAGCATCGAAGGCGACTGAGATTCAGATGATCTCCATAGGTAGAGCCTTGTAGGGGGAGAAGTGGCCTTTCCAAAGAGTGAGCAAATGGAAAATGGCAGTTGATATAGACAGGCAGGAAGGTGAGGCAGGGGGCGTACTGCTGGTATGGACAGAATGGAGGGAGATGGAGAGAACCCCTAGCATGGACGTTGAGAGCCAGAATCTGGTTTTGAGAAGGGTTATGATTATTCGATTCTGGATGCAGAATGTTGAAAACACTGAGCAGGCTGTAGAATAGGAGGCTCTTGAAGAAGGGGCAAGGATGGCAGACATGAAATGCTGAGCAGATTGATGGAGGTTACTGAGAGTAGGATTCAGTCGAATAGCAGCTGGAAAAGCTGGGGATTCTGGATGGGGGTTGTGGAAGCAGATGGGACCAGCTGACGGAACTTGGATACCGAAAGCAGAGGCAGAAGGAGAGCTGGAACTGAGGGCTGAGGTGGCAGCTGGAGCTGAACAAACATATGAATTGGCTGCTGGGGAAGCTTGGCGCATTTTGCGCCCCATATTCTAGAAACAAGGGCAGAGAGATGAGATGTCGCCACTCTATGTTTTAGTTAATATGGGATCGATCAGCGGTTTGCTACTATCATGTCTGCTTGAAATGGAAAAGGTGAACTCACATTCAGAGATTTGGGTTTCGCAACTCCAGTTATTCTCCTAATAGTGGAGCTCCTTAATTCATAATCAAGAGATTTCCAGTCTTGTACCACATCTCTCACCATTATTAATGCTGTAACATTTGAGAGGATGAGTAGACATATGAATAGATTGCTGAGGAAGTGCCTCGTATTTTGATTAGATGAGGATTAGCGTTAGCCTTGATTAATGGAGGGCCAGTCTTTCTAATAAAGACGCGGAAAAGTTGAGAAATAAAGCTGCGGTTTGAACGGCGCTGTTGCTGGGCTGGAGGCTGGATGGAGCAGGAAGGACTAACGCTGGAGCTCCTGCAGCCGAAGAGAGAAGCTGAATGATGAGAAGAATCACCAAAGCAGGTAGGAAAATATCTGCTAATATCTGGAGAGCGCTACGCAGAGAAGTGACCTGCAGTGAAAGGCAATGAAGTTTAGACTATCAGCGAAGCACAAGATGACGGCTTCTGAGCGTTTGCTACAAAAACAAAACACTAGACAGCGAAGGTGCAAGTGATCATGGCTTAAATAGAAAATAGGTACTAATTGACAGGAATTTGAAGCCCCCAGCTCCAAGCCCCCCCCAAACTACGCTACTAACATGTAAAGTCGCTACCTACCTGGTAAGAACTGATACTACAAACAACTTTTCTAATTTAAATGAAATACTCACTTCGGCTGCCAAGTTTTCATTAATTTCTATAATATAATGAATCTATATTACACCATAATACACTCTTATTCTGGTACCAAAATATACTTTGTTAGTTCATTTTGCTCATTATAGCAAGACCTTGGATTAAAAACGGTTGACGACCAGCAAGTCTCGCTTTGACTGCCAAAACCTATTTTTTCATGCCCATTACCACTGTGCTACAACAGGTAAAGGCGAGGTCACCAATTTAATATTATTTCTTTAGCAGGTCCATTGAATACTAGTTATTAAATCCAGTTTTCACTTTATTGTCTTATATTCAAACTTAACACTCCCTCTGTTATATAAAACATTTATACTTGGACAGAATACTTCTAGAATACCTGTATTTAGCTTAAAGACTACTTTCAGATCAAGCCTACTTCTTTTCTAAATGAGAAACTTTGACTGTGAATCCATTAACCCTTTGCAGTCCATTTATTCAGCACTTGTCAGGTGTGTTAGGTCCAATTTATTTTTACACGCGTTGTTTATTTTACACACGCTTTTTAATTTTTTTTTTTCTGAGTAAAACAGGTTTAAAAGGCGTTGCATTGCAAAATAACATCAGTACTGCATCTCCAGCCAAGCCCCACCCCTTGTTCGCTGTATTTTTCACATACCTCTTATAGACGTGCATACTGATAAATCCTCTCCTGATCACTTGTTTTATCACCAAACTCCTCAATAGTGTGATCCAAGTCATTATTTTATTACTATAACATCTCAAAAAGCTCTGCAAATGTCTGTAATATTCTTTGAGCGCTGGATACGGAAGCAGCTATCTCCTTTGTTTATGTCCATGTTATCTCTGTGGCTATCAGATACTCCCTTTTTTCGGCTTCATTCGCTCCTATCAGTCTCACTCAGCCATTGAAAGGTTTTCTCAGAGAAAAAATGAGACCTGTGCTTTATGTCTTTTTGACCGGACTGGAAAGGAAAAATTGTAATGTCGGACCTGGTCCGACATAGGACCACAAAGGGCTAAACTATAGGCTTGTTAATATTGAGAAATATAGCAGCATTATTAAGACTTCGGTTGTTATTACTATTTTTATTACACAAAAGATCCAAACAAGCAAAAACACTTGTTAGTTAAAATATTCTGTTTCTTATTAGATCAAAATACTTCTTAAAAACTCTGTGCTTAGTTGCAATAAAATCAAATAGGTATATGTGGCAAAGTGGTTGATAGTGTGCAGGTACAGGTGATTAAAGAACAGACAAACAATTGTAACCCAGGTGAAAAGGTTTGTTTTATTTATTTTTAAGTCCAGTGCCTGACGGCAAAACAAACAGTAAATAATAATGGAGGTAAGCAATACATGGCGTGTATTACTTCATTTATGATCCCTGTGGTGCCCTGCAAATAATAATCCTGTTTTTATTATACACCCACAAAAACACATACACAAGTCTGTTTGTGCGTGAATTAGTGCTACTGGTGCAAATACAGTTTTGTTTGTATTCCAGGTTTGTGCTGGCCTCTGGCAACAGCTCCGGAACATGTTAGAAGTCTAGTGTTAACACGTAACAAATAGATAGAACAAAACAAACACTCACGATTATCCAACAACAATACAGGTCCTTCCCGGTGTCATGCATATTTACATTGTATATCTAGGGTTTATGTCACAACTGTGTCCTCACCCATTACCATTAAAGAAAATACCCATTATAGCTCATAATGTAATTATTAACCATAGTAAACAAAACGCCTCAATAAGAACTAGCGATTCTGGCTTAATTATCCCTAGAATCATGATGAAAAGAGATTAACAATTAATATTATGTATGTTTAAGTATTTCAAATCAATCATAAATGTGTATTTGTTATATGACAAAAAGAAACCTAACAATCCAAATCTCAAAGGAAGAAGAATAAAGGTTTGGCTTCATAGTTAAAAACACACAGTGCCTATGGAAAGTGTACACCCCTTTCAAAATGTTCAACTTTTGTTGCAATATAGCCTGGAATTAAAATGCATTAAAATATTTTTTTTTTTCATTTATCTACACATCATACCTCACAACTTCCAAGTAAAACAAATATTCTAGAAATTTGTAGAAAATGAATTAAAAATAAAAACTGAAATAGCTTGGTTGGGTAAGTGTCCACCCTTCTTGTAATAGCAATCCTAAATGAGCTCAGGTGTAACCAATCGCTTTCAAAATTACACACCAAGGATAAATTTAGCAGTTCCTGTAGGTTGAGCACCATGGAGATTTCAAAAGAACCCTTGGACAAAGTTATTGAAAGGCACAGATCAGGGGATGGGTATAAATAAATATCAGAGGCCTTGAATATCCCTTAGAGTACGGTCAAAACGATTATTAAGATGTGGAATGTGTATGCCACCACCAAGAACCTGTCTAGATCAGGCCGTCCCTCCAAATTGGATGACCGAGGAAGAAGGACACTGATCAGAGGGGCTAACAAGAGGCCAACGGCAACTTTGCAAGAGCTACAGATTTAACAATATCCTAAGCACTCCACAAATCTGGCCTGTATTTTTCTCAAGAAAGCCCACCTTGAATCCTGGTTGAAGTATAGAAAAAAACACTGAGGAGATTCTGTAGCCATGTGACAAAAAGTTTTGTGGTCTGACGAAACTAAAATGCAACTTTTTGGCCTAAATGCAAGGCGTTATGTTTGACGCAAACCCAACACAGCGCATCACCCAAAGAACACCATCCCTACTATGAAGCATGGTGGTGGCAGCATCATGTTATTGGGATGTTTCTCATCGGCAGGGACTACGGCACTTGTCAGGATAGAAGGGAAAATGAATGGAGCAAAGTACAGAAAAGTCCTTGAGGAAAACCTGCTGCCCTCTGGTCATAGAGTTCTGCATTAGCGAAACAGTCTTTATAGTTCATCATGTATTGTTCAGTTCAGTCACGCATTACATATACATGCGCTAGCTTCCACGTGTCTAAGTACACATGTACAATGTTAAGCATCTAGTTGAATAGACGCACATTGCGTATTGTGACGACATCAAAAGCATAGATTCAGATTAGTTAGTAAACACTCAATATAAGTTTGATACTTATTCTGTTGATGCAATGTTTAAAACAAAGCCTTCTTAACACGGTCATGGCCATAGAGGTGCAGTGGGAGCCTCGTACCCTGCAACTGGTGGCTCCACAGGCAATGCGGAGACACAGGCAGCCCCAGGCAATGCGGAGCAGCAGGCAACCTCAGGCGATGCAGAGCAGCAGGCAACCCCAGGTGATGCCAGGCAGGTGCGGGTTTTGGCCCTCATCTCGGCCACTGCGGCTGGGCGGTTCTTCCCCATGCTTCCCTCAGCAGCCTATGCAAGGGCTACTGAGGACCGCCAGCATCTAGTCCTGGTCCTTCTGGTGAAGGGAGAGGCAGCTCCTGCTCCTCTCCCCCGATGGTGATGGAGGCAGCTCCAGCTCCTCTCCTCGTGATGGTGGGGGAAGTGATACCAGCAGGCATTCACCCTGTGCTGGTGGAAAGGAACTCAGCAGGCATTCACCCTCTGCTGGTGGAAAGGAACCCAGCAGGCATTCACCCTCTGCTGGTGGACAGGGACCCAGCAGGCATTCACCCTCTGCTGGTGGAGGTGGTGGAGCCAGAGACAGCTCCTGTTGCTCTGCTCCTGGAGATGGATGTGGCGGAGGCAGAGTCAGCTCGTTCTACTCTGCTCCTGTCGTTGGAGGTGTTGGAGGCAGAGACAGCTCCTGCTGCTCTGCTCCTGGCGGCGACGGAGGTGGGAGAGGCGTGTAGTCTCCTGGCGATGGATGTGGGAGAGGCGTGTAGTCTCCTGGCGACAGAGGTGGGAGCAGCGTGTAGTCTCTCCCTGTTGCAGGGGACTGGTGCGGCTCTCCCTCACTTGCAGGGGACTGGTGCGGCTCTCCCTCTGGCAGGGTTTCTCCCAACAACGCTGGACACTTGGGAGCTGACGGCAGGAGGGGACCCTGGAGAGGCAATGGCAGGTACTCTTCCACTCAGGCATAGGACGTTCAGGCTCCTCATCCTCTGGCTCCTGCTCTGGGCAGTCCTCATCCTCATCCCCATAGGTAATGCACAGGGTGCACCACCTTGGCTTCTTCTGCTTCCTCCTCACCTTTTCCCCTCTCTGCCTCCTTCTCCTCACTTTCCTCTCCTAGGCTGGTTCCTCCTCTCCCTCTTAGTAGGGACTATGCAACACCTGGTGGTCGAACTCCCCACAGACAAGGCACCAGCCTTGGTCCTCTAGACCACCAAGGAGGTCCTCCAGTTCCTGGCAGCCATCTCTCCAGCTCCAGCCTTCTATTTCTTTAATTTTTTTATTATTTTTTTTTTTTATTACATAAAACAACACAAAAAAACACTTTGAAAAAAAACAAACAAAAAAACGCACTTTCCCTGGTCTGACTTGGAGGCTGTTGTTTATCCCACCATATGTCACAAGGCTGGCTGAGTGGTGACGTCAGACCTGGAACAATAACACATAGGACAGAGACGTGGAGTTTTGGTGAAGCTGAGTGCTTGCTTGCACTCAGCATTTAATAATTGAACAAACAGAAAATAAAGATGCTGAACAAAACAGAACACGGCACTTGAGCCAAAATAAATATACAAACAAAACGAACAGACTCGAACAAATAGGACACGAACACTAAACAAACAGGCACCGTGCTGGTCTTCCAGCATGATGTAGCATTTGCTTCCTTTTTCTCTCTGTCTCTCTCCCGATCTTTCGCCCTGAACTCACAACCCTGAGTGTGAAAACATGTTGCTTTTATGCAGCTGTACCAAGACTGCTAATCAGTCATTCAATTGGATTCTCGGTAGAAGTGCACGTGAATTAATAAAGTGCAATTCCCTGTGCTCACATATTATTAAATTTTACCTGCACGTGAAGTGCTGTGCAATCCACATGCCTAAATACAAATATACATTTTAAACCACTCATGTTACACAGACCCATTTATATCTTGTGTACCAATGATATACACCAACACTAACACACTACACGCAACATAAAACACAAATAAATAGCCCAGGGATGGGACACTTTGCCACAGTCACACACAAAGGGTGTGTTAGAAACGGAAAATATCCACCTATTTCGTTATCAAAGGATTTTACATTTATCATTTAAACATCTTCTTCAATATAACTTTAGTTACATTCACTGGAGAAACATCAATTTTAGTTTTATTCTCTATACAAAATTACAATTATATGCATATAAAACACATCATAATACAATCAAAGTGTAATATTTAAAAATAGTTATTATTTTATAATATTCATTTAAAACACAATAAACCCTTCAGATTTACTTAAAATAACTACTAAGCTTGTGACCACAAGTTAGGTAATTAAAAATGATGCATTTTAACCAACTTTTAACACAATAATGGTACAACTGCACTGTAGCTTGGCAAGTTTTATGACACCTTAGGAGACTAGACAATCAGATAGCATTTTGGAAGGTGAGCTTCAAAGAGTTAACACAGTTTGTGGCTTGTGCCTTACTAAGCAGCATTGAAGATCTGGTTAAGAATGCTCTGGAATTGGTGTTAACAACTCAATCCCCACAGCATGTCACACAGACAACAGAATTAAATATCTGAGAAATGCTTATATTAAAATGAATTTAACCATGAATTTCCTTGACACGGGTTACTTAATATCAACCAAAGCGAAGGAACAGACTTTGACCCTTATTTATACCGTCACTCATGACCCCTTGAAAAATGATTGCAGCTGCTTTTTATGATCTGCAGCTGCCACATCATTTGCCCTCCAGGTCAATGAGTTAGTATACCGAAGCACTGTCTCTTTTCTACATGACGGACTTCCTTTTAACCCTCGGAATGAAGTGTCAGGTCCATAATAAGTCGGGAGGGAGATTTATCACCAAGTATCATTGTCTTTCTGTCATAGTATAACATAGTTGTTTTAGTTTTCAACATCGTTCTGTCTAGAAAGGGTTACTTTTTTCTGTCAATGCTTCATGCATGTTGTTGCCCCATAGAATTCATTATGCAGAATTTCTTGTGCCGCAAGAAAGTATTTGATTGACTGTGGTCAGGGCTTCAGTGGTGTGTGTTGTGACATCACGGACCAGGAAGAAGTGCAACAAAAGAAGTGAAGAAGTGAAACTGCTGCAGCAGTACATATATTAAATTCTACAAAAATCAAGATTTAAACAAAACACAAAATAAATGGGCACATTGGCCATAACAAAATAACACAAATAATTCTCATACTTTTTATCAAACAAGTACCTTGTTCGCTGGCTGGTAGCATTTGCTCTTATCTTTATTTCTCCCCTGAGCACAGTAAGCTGCTAGTTTTTATACAGGTGACCATCTCCCGATTCGCAACAATTAATCAATGAATTAACTCGGTCACCATCTGTACAAGGTTTTTAAATAAATGAACAAAACACAAATGCATGCTTTTCACCGTCATCTCAAATAATAAATAATCATGGAGGGCTTTCATCCGTCTGCACATAAACATAATAATAATAATAATAATAATAATAATAATAATAATAACAAATGAATACATACATAAATAATAAAATAAAAACAAGGGGTTTCACAGTGACGCCAAAAGCCCATGAATAAAGAGAAAGAGCAGATACTTAAAGCAATTTGCCGAAAATAACAACTCTATTTAGGCCTGTTACCTGTGATTCGGAATCAGCATCGTCATAATCACAGCCAGAGCCAGAGTTACACTTCGACCAACCGTCGTTATCCTGCTCCAGTCAAAACACAGACAACCCTGATGATATGCCACTAGCGACTAATTATGAAAATAAACAAGACAACCCGAAAGCTGAATTAGCGATTGTTGTCCAGACAACCCGTTCCCAACTGATAGAGCAAATTATCCAGTAAATGATGATGCTAATGTAAAAAAGTTAATTGTTAAAAACGGGTCTTGCAATCCCAAAGAACCAATCCCTCAAGATAACAAAAACAGATGGTTATCAAGTGAATATTATTACAGAGTGACTAAGATGGAGATAAGGTTCCAAGAAGTGGTTGTGTTATTCTTTAAAACTAGATAGTGCATACTATAAACCGTGTTGGATGTTTGGAGATTGCAAACATGCTTCTCACCAACAAGCTGGAATAAAAGATTGGCAGGACATTTCATGAAAAATTAAAGAACATGAAATGGCACCTTCACATTTAACAGCCTGTGTTATTTACAACGCATGGAGAAATTATGAGCCTATCGACCTGAAATTAGAAGCTGAATACAAAGCCAAGGTGAGCTGTTGGTTTTACAGTCACTGACGTTACTCTTACATTGGCTACTTACAATCTAGCTTTCCGAGGACACCGAGAAAAGTCAGGAGAGAAAAAACTTAAGAGTCATAGAAAATATGACCCAGTTTTAAAACAGTTAATTGAGAAAGACACCAAAGTAAAATATCTTAGCCCATGAATAAAAAATGACCTGATTGATTTGCTGTAAAAAAATATATACAAAATGAAATAGTTACTGAGATAAAATGGGCTCAATTTTGTTCTATTATTATGGACACAACACAAGATATAAAAAAGGAAGACCAACTTAGGCATGTTTTTCGATATGTGATGGTATCCCATGATGTTATGAAATTCCAGTCGAAGTAAAAATCAGCTTTTTGGGTTTCCATAACATTACAGATCAAAGTGCTAGAGCAGGGATGCACTGAATCCAAGTTTTTGGGATTCGGACGAATACTGAATCCATCTCAAAAGATTCGGCCGAATATCGAACTAAATACCGAATCTACATAAACTGTCAAGAAAAACTGTTGAATGAAAAACAGACTGGCAGCTACTAACAAGGGACGCGCACAGAACAACGCAGTTAAACGAGGCAGTCTTCCCAGCGACAGCGAGTGGGAGAAGTACAGGCGTGGAAAAGTACAGAGCAGTTTCGAAGCAGAAAGGAGAAATTGCATCTTGAATTGCTTTAATCAGAAAACAGAGGACATTGGGGAAACACAGCAGCAGCTGTGTGTGTTTTTCTGATAACAAACAAGCTGAAACTCGGAGCAGCTGATTCAAATTCAGCGCCGTTTTGAGACACGGGCGAGGGGAGGAGCCGACAGCACAGCAGAACAACGCAGTTAAACGAGGCAGTCTTCCCAGCGACAGCGAGTGGAAGCGACAGCGAGTGGGAGAAGTACAGGCGTGGAAAAGTACAGAGCAGTTTCGAAGCAGTTGGAAAGCAGGTTGACGGCTGCAGAAGAAACTAAACTTCAAAAAAGCCCCAAAAATCTCAACATGGTCTTCAAGCCAGTAATTTGTGACACCTGCTTGATGTGGGAAATCCGAGAAAACCCAGCGGAGCTAAACCAAGTGTGCGTAAAGTGCCGCGCGATCCAGGATTTGCATAAACTAGTAAGTATGCTAGAAATGGAGCTGGAGGAAGTGAGACAGCAACAGGATCTTGAGGAACTGGCACACCCACAATTCATGGAAGTCTGCATCACCCCTAACAGACTGAAAGCCACCAGGGAGATAGAAGGTCAGAACAGCTGGGTTCAGGTAGGCAGAAGCAGGGAAAAAAAGAAACTTCGTCAAACACAACCACCAGAAATCAAAACAACCAACAGATTTGAGTCACTTCAGAATTGTGATGAGCAGAACCAACAACAAGAGAATGAAAGGAACAACATCCAGGACCCCATTGACAGTGGTGACCAGACAGCAAAAAGAAGGGAGGTCATGATTGTTGGGGACTCCATATTGAGAAACACAGCAAGTTCAGTTCGCAGTTTGGACCCCCTTACTACAACAGTGTGCTGCCTTCCGGGAGCCTCGGTCAAGCACATCACTGAGAACGTGGACAGGCTCCTAGAACGAACAGGAGACGACCCGGTAGTAGTCGTCCACATCGGTACAAACAACATTGGAAGAGACAGACCAAAATCCCTGCAAAATAAATTCAGAGAGCTAGGAAGGAAATTAAAAGAGAAAACCAAAACTGTGGTATTTTCTGGTATACTACCCGCACCTTGCAAAGGACCATATGGACAGCTGGAAATAATTAATCAAAACGCATGGCTGAAGACGTGGTGCACACGGGAAGGCTTCACCTATCTTGATCATTGGACCACATTCTACAACGAGGACTATCTGTATAGACGGGATGGACTGCATTTAAATAACAAGGGAACTAGTCTACTCGGAGAAAAGATCCTCGAGCAGGTTCAGAAGCATTTAAACTAGAAAGGAAGGGGGGAGAAATCAACAAAAAAACAGAAGGGAGACCGCATCAAAACAAGAACAACAACTCAGGTAAGACAACCATTAAATGTATTTATCTAAATGCTAGAAGTATCAGAAACAAAATTCTAGAACTTGAAGCTACTGCACTAACAGGTAACTATGATGTGATAGGTGTTACAGAAACGTGGTTGTCTGAGAGTGATGGGGACGAATATAATATTTGTGGGTATACACTGTATAGGAAAGACAGGCAGGACAGAAGAGGAGGAGGGGTAGCGCTATACATAAGAAACAGTCTTGAAGCCCAGGTGTTAAACCTGGACAAAGAAAATAAAACCGAATCAATATGGGTCAGAATAACAGACAAAAATTCAAAAGGCATAATAATAGGAGCATGCTATAGACCGCCAGATTCAGACGGTGAGCACAATAATCTGTTATACAATGACATTAGAAATGTGTGTAGCAAAGGAGAAGCCATACTAATGGGGGATTTCAACTTCCCCCAAATAAAATGGGAAAACCCGGTGGGTAGCACGAAGGATGAAATAGAAATGGTGGAAATGACAAATGACTGCTTCCTAACACAATTTGTGAAGGCACCCACTAGAGGGGAGGCATGCCTTGATTTAGTCTTTTCAAATAACGAAGATAGAATAACTAAAACAGAGGTCAGAGAACCACTGGCAAACTCAGACCATAACATGGTCTCATTTGAAGTGTTTTTTAAATCCCCAAAAGTAATGACTAAAGCTAAGGTTTACAATTTTAGAAAAGCAAACTATGAAGGTATGAAACAGAGACTAACAGAAGTAGATTGGAGTAAAATAGAGAAAACACCCACAGAAGAAGGATGGTTGTTCTTCAAAAATGTAGTACTAGAGGCGCAAAACAATTACATCCCTAAAGTAGACAAATCTAAATGTAAAACTAAATTGCCAAAATGGTTTAATAGATCAATTAAAAAAAATATTCAGCGAAAAAAAGGCACTTTACAGAGCATTAAAAAAGGACCAAAAAGAAAGTACGCAGAAAGAGTACACGGAACTGCAAACGCAAGTCAAAAAGGAAGTTAGAAAGGCCAAGAGAGAAATAGAAATGAACATTGCTAAGGGAGCTAAAACCAATTCCAAAATGTTTTTCCAATATTACAACAGCAAGAGAACATTCAAAGAGGAGATTAAATGTTTAAGAGATACAAATGGCAAAATCGTAGAGGAAGAAAAAAAAAATAGCAAATATGTTAAATGATTACTTTTCACAAGTTTTTACAAAGGAAGATACTGACAACATGCCCCACATGTCATCCAGTTCCTATCCAGTTTTAAATAACTTTAGCATAACTGAGGCAGAAGTGTTAAAGGGACTAGGAGCTCTTAAAATAAACAAATCCCCTGGGCCGGATGAGATCCTCCCAGTAGTACTCAAAGAAATGAAAGAAGTAATTTACAAACCGCTAACCAAGATCATGCAGCAGTCTCTTGACACAGGGGTGGTACCGACAGACTGGAAAATTGCAAACGTAATACCGATCCACAAAAAGGGAAACAAAACTGAACCAGGTAACTACAGACCAGTAAGCCTGACTTCTATTATATGCAAACTTATGGAAACTATAATAAGATCCAAAATGGAAAATTACCTATATGGTAACAGGGTCCTGGGAGACAGTCAACATGGTTTTAGGAAAGGGAGATCGTGCCTAACTAACTTGCTTGATTTTTTTGAGGATGCAACATCGATAATGGATAATTGCAAAGCATATGACATGGTTTATTTAGATTTCCAGAAAGCTTTTGACAAAGTCCCGCACAAAAGATTAATTCTCAAACTGAACGCAGTTGGGATTCAAGGAAACACATGTATATGGATTAGGGAGTGGTTAACATGTAGAAAACAGAAAGTACTGATTAGAGGAAAAACCTCAGAATGGAGTGTGGTAACCAGCGGTGTACCACAGGGATCAGTATTAGGTCCTCTGCTATTCCTAATCTACATTAATGATTTAGATTCTGGTATAGTAAGCAAACTTGTTAAATTTGCAGACGACACAAAAGTAGGAGGAGTGGCAAACACTGTTGCAGCAGCAAAGGTCATTCAAAATGATCTAGACAAGATTCAGAACTGGGCAGACACATGGCAAATGACATTTAATAGAGAAAAGTGTAAGGTACTGCACGCAGGAAATAAAAATGTACATTATAAATATCATGTGGGAGATATTGAAATTGGAGAAGGAATCTATGAAAAAGACCTAGCAGTTTTTGTTGACTCAGAAATGTCTTCATCTAGGCAATGTGGGGAAGCTATAAAAAAGGCTAACAAGATGCTTGGATACATTGTGAAAAGTGTTGAATTTAAATCAAGGGAAGTAATGTTAAAACTGTACAATGCACTTGTAAGACCTCATCTTGAATATTGTGTTCAGTTCTGGTCACCTCGCTATAAAAAAGATATTGCTGCTCTAGAAAGAGTGCAAAGAAGAGCGACCAGAATTATTCCGGGCTTAAAAGGCATGTCATATGCAGACAGGCTAAAACAATTGAATCTGTTCAGTCTTGAACAAAGAAGACTACGTGGCGACCTAATTCAAGCATTCAAAATTCTAAAAGGTATTGACAGTGTCGACCCAAGGGACTTTTTCAGCCTGAAAAAAGAAACAAGGACCAGGGGTCACAAATGGAGTTTAGAAAAAGGGGCATTCAGAACAGAAAATAGGAGACACTTTTTTACACAGAGAATTGTGAGGGTCTGGAATCAACTCCCCAGTAATGTTGTTGAAGCTGACACCCTGGGATCCTTCAAGAAGCTGCTTGATGAGATTTTGGGATCAATAAGCTACTAACAACCAAATGAGCAAGATGGGCCGAATGGCCTCCTCTCGTTTGTAAACTTTCTTATGTTCTTAAGCTATAGCCTTTTAGTTTATAGTATTGTAGCGACCCAGCCAACTGATGTTGTCCTGTTTGTGTATCCTGTGCTTTGGTGTTTTGTGTATTGTTAGGGTCGGACCACGCCACCTAGCTAGGGGGAATGTGTGTGCATGTACACGTGTGTGTGTGTGTGTGTGTGTGTGTGTGTGTGTGTGTGTATGCATGCAAGGGGGATCTGCGATTGGCCAGACGGGACAACGACGCGGGAGCAGCAGGGTTATAAATACCTGGGACGCGCGAAACAGGGGGGAGGGGGGAGAGAGAGATTGGTAGTCTGTGCTATACTGAGAGTGTGTGAGGAACAGGGAAGTACTGTTTACTTAGCAACCAGGGAGTTTGTTAGTTTGGAGGCGTTGTCCTGGCCCAAACAGGGACTTGGGACAGCAGTGAGTTCTGGTCGGAAATAAATTACTGTCACTTAGCCCTGAATACCTTGTCTCCAGTGTCATCATCCTGTTGAGAGCTTGGGTCGTCACAGTATTTTTATTACTGAATGGAAATATATCCCTGAATAAGATTTCAGTTTGAAACACACAATTTACCGCTAGCCCCCTCCCCCCACAATATAAATGTCAAAATACAGAAATGTTTACTTTACCGTTACAAGTAAGGAGAGCACCATCGTTGACATAATCAGTGGTGTACTCGAGCCGGAACGCTCCGGAAAACAACATTCCGGTACTTTTTTTCTATATGCTGAATCTTGACTTAAGAATTAACTAAGAACATTTACCATTTTGTTTTATGAAAATGCTTATATAGAGCCAGATCGCTCTAACTTTGGTGGCTGGGCATCAATGAAGCAATACATTCTCCGTCTTTCCATTGAATAAGCACTCGGAACAAATAAATTAGTGTCCGATTCCCTACATACCAGTTTTGATGGTACGTTCAGAATCAGAGTCTCTGAATAGCGCGTATTTTAAATGTGTGTAGTCAAATCTACCGCACAGTTATGATTCAGTCGCTCTTGTGTTGCACTGAAGGGAACATTATTATTTTTTTACTTTTTTTTTTTTTGTAAAAATGCTGATGAGAACAGCTGACAACAGACGTGCATGCTACGATTGTGGCCTTAAACACGGGTTTAAAGCTGATGGTACATCGCTCACAGACCCGGGGTTTAGAGTGCCCTTGCATTTAAGATTGTATATACATACATACATACATACATATATATATATCTTATATATATGATATCTATCATATAGATATATATATAGATAGATAGAGAGAGAGAGAGAGAGAGAGAGAGATATTACAAAACCATAAATAGGTGCTACACATTAATTTAAATAAAGAAAAACACTGGCAGGTTATGTAAATCACAACTTGCAATACCAGAACCGCTGTTTATTTATTTAATTTTTTTAGCTAATATTCAGAATGTAGTGCACAATGAAATTGTTCAAAACTGTTGGCAAATAGTCTTTAAAAATACATTTAAAAAAATGTACTGATACAGTTCTTAAATTGGTGATGAATAAAAATACTGAGCGTTAGTGTGATTCGTAATTGTATTGGATGCAGAGCTTCAGAAAAAAAGAGGACATGATGTACTACAGCGTGGTGATTGAAGTTCTGCGCTGGAGATGTGTGACAGAAAGATGAGTTCTGGTGATGAATCTTCCTCCTCACGGGCGCTAAAGAACGAGAGGAGAAGTATCTGGAAGGGCTGGCCTGACAGTTCGTTTCCGGGTCAGGGAAGTGGGTCAGCCTGGAAAGAAGCGCGACTCTCTTGTAAGACCGTATTGATTTGAAAGGCAAACGAGAGGCAGCTGCAAGTAATAAGGCAGCTGCAAACGTTTACCTAGATATCATGCAGGATTACATATAGGGGCCAGGGTAACGCTGATCTTTTCCTTCGTTTGGGTTAAACAGCGGGAGAGAAAATGATTGAGAGAGGAGCTCTCAGTGGAAAGGATTTACGTGTTGTGTGTTTATTTTTGTCTGTGAGTCATTGTCTGTCTTTTTGTCACACTATTAGACAGTTAACGCACACCTCCGGAGCTGTTGAAAGAAAAGCACTATCCGGAGCACCACTGCACAGAGCACAAACCTGTGTCTGCACCGAGCACCTGCACGTCTGCATGCACCCAGGACTGGTGACCGCGTCTTGCGTTTTTGTTCGGGACTGTGCCCAGTTTTTGTTATCCCCGCGCTGTACACATTGTTGTGTATAGCCGGAGGGTTATTGTCACCAGACCTGGATTACGAATTAAAGCACTTTGTTCACTGAATCACTGTTGTCTGTTCATCACTCCTGCACCGCATCACCGCTACACCTGTTCCCCTTACCAACCACTTTGCCACACGTGGTGTCAGATCCGGGATGGACCGCGACGCACTGGCGGAGTTGCTGCAGGCACTGGAGATCAGACGGGATGCAGAGGAGAGACGGAGGGAGGAGCGCTATACGGCGCTCATTGAACGGGTAGGGCTGATCGTTGCCGCAGGAGCGACCCCTACCGGAACATCATTGATGTCGGCCCCGAAGGCACGGGCCATGAAAATGACGGCGGAGGATGATCCGGAAGCATTTTTGGTGCCGTTCGAGCGGCTGGCAACCGCGGCGGGATGGCCTCGGGAGTTCTGGGCAAGCCAGCTGGGACCTTGCCTGGTCGGGGAAGCGCAGGCAGCCTACCAAGCCCTGAGCGACCAGTACGCCACTGACTATGACCTAGTCAAGCAGGCTATCCTCCGTCGTCTGAACATCACCGCGGAGACCCACCGGACGCGGTTCCGCGAGTACCGGAGAGCCCCGGAGACACGCCCCAGGGTGGTGGCACAGCGGTTGTGCGACCACATGGTCCATTGGCTGACACCGGAGAAGAAGACCGCTCAACAAATGGGGGAAGCCATTGTGGTGGAACAATTCTGCCATGTGGTCGGCGCCGAAACCCAGGCGTGGATACGGCGCCACAACCCTGACACCCTGGAGGAGGCGGTCAAACTGGCCGAAGATTACGAGGACTCGTTGACGTCGGCCCGGGTCGGGATCCTGTCAGTCCCTGCCCTGCTCAGGAACCAACCTCTCCCTCCCTCTCCTCCAACACCACCACCATCACCATCGTTCCCGGCACCCAGACCTCCCAGACCGCCGACCCCATTGGGCCCCCTTGCCTGCCCCCCCATGGAGACAGAGGTTGGCCCCCAGCTGGGGTAGAGGTGTTGCCCCTGCCCCGTTGCCCTACCAGCAGCAGGACAGATATCTAACCTATGCCCCCTCTGTCCCCCCACTCTGTTTTAGGTGTAACCAGCCAGGACATAGGGCCAGGTCATGCCCCGCTGCCATGGAGTGTGACGTGGCTGCGTGCAACTGGACACCTGGAACGGGTAAGCAGGGGGAAAACGGTTGGGAGGGGCCCTGGCTGATTGACGTGGTTTTAGGGAATGTGAAAACCCACGCGTTAGTGGACACAGGGTGTGAGCAAACCTTGATCAGGACAGCTCTCTTGGGCGGTGTGTCGTGGCGGCCACAAGGTCAGGTGGCCATCTCCTGTATCCATGGAGACACGGCGGCATACCCCACCCTAAAAGTATATTTATCGGTAGGACCGATAAAACGTCACCTTGTAGTCGTGGTGGTGGAAAGGTTGCCGCACCCGGTTATTCTGGGCCGAGACTGGCCAAAATTCAAAGAATTAATGCAAATAATGGCAGTCTCAGCCACACACGTAAACGTGGCAGAAAAAGGGAAAAAGGAACGGATTGGTGATATGTTTCCTTTTCATACTGAAATGTTTTCCCCTCTGTTCCGTCCTAGAAAAACAAATAAGGAGAGACGGACCGCGAAATGGGAGGGAGCGTCTTTGAGACAAAGCTGGGGTCTGGTGGGAGAGTGCTGTAATGGTAACAAACGCCAGTTGAAGGGAGTGGGAACGCAGTGCGACCGAGAGGGCCAGGTTACTGGTCCGACTATGGCAGAGGTTATTCCAGCCCCTCTCAATGTACCGGACCGTGGTACTCAAGCGTGGACCTAGTGTGGGGCCAAAAGAACGACCCGTCACTGGTGCACGCTTGGGGGCAGGTCCGGTCCATTGAAGGTAAGGATGTTGATGGCGCTGGGCCGCTAGTATATCCACATTTCAGTATAAAGGGGCAATTACTATATAGGGTAAACCTAGCCGCGGGCACAGGACAGCCTGTAACACAATTATTGGTTCCCCCGTCTTGTCGGACCGAGATCATGAGGCTGGCGCATGATATCCCTTTTGCGGGGCACCTCGGAGCCGAGAAGACGAGGGAACGGATATTGGCTCAATTCTATTGGCTCGGTCTTCATATTGATGTGTCGAGATATGTAGCCACATGCCCAGACTGCCAGCGAGTAGCGCCGGGTCGAGTGCGCCCCGCCCCTTTGGTCCCACTGCCGGTTATTTCCACTCCTTTTGAGCGCATTGCAATGGACATAATGGGCCCTTTGCTACCTTCTGACTCTGGGTATACGCATATATTAGTAGTGGTGGATTATGCAATGCGATACCCGGAGGCAGTTCCATTGAGGTCCACTAGTGCAGCTGCAATAGCCACCGAGTTAGCGCAGATTATGGCTAGAGTAGGGATTCCCAAGGAGATTTTGACTGATCACGGTACCAATTTTTTGTCCAATACGTTACAGCAGGTGTACAAAATATTAAAAATACGTCCCATCAGGACGTCCGTTTATCATCCACAATCGGACGGTTTGGTTGAACGTTTTAATCAGACCTTAAAGTCGATGCTGAGGCGATTTGTAACACAGGAGCGGAAACATTGGGCATCGCTTCTTCCCTACCTCCTTTTTGCGGTGAGAGAAGTGCCGCAGAGTTCAACGGGGTTCTCCCCCTTTGAGCTCCTGTACGGCCGGCAGCCTCGCGGCATCCTCGACCTGCTGAGGGAGGGGTGGGAGGAGCACAAAGGCTCGTCTAAAAATGTAGTGAAGTATGTGCTCCTACTCAGAGATTGCCTGGATTTGGTCGGTCGTTTGGCCCAAGACAACCTCAGATCGGCTCAGCACTGACAACAGCAGCATTACAACAAAAATGCACGGATTCGAACCTTTCGACCAGGGGACAAGGTAATGCTGCTACTTCCCTCATCCGAATCAAAACTGTGTGCTAAATGGCAGGGGCCGTATGAGGTGATTCGGGCTATAGGGAAGGTAAATTATGAAATTAGACAGCCCGATCACCGAAATGAACGTGAAATTTATCATGTCAATTTGTTAAAGCCCTGGCAGGCAAGGGAGGTCTTATTTATAGCCCCAGGCAATATGGAGGATGATTTAGGTCCCTGTCCAGAGACCCCGAGCACAAGAGCGATTTCTATGGGGGAACAATTGGTTCCGGATCAGCAAAGAGAGCTGCGTAAGCTTATTGAGGAGTTCAGCGATGTTTTTTCTGACGTGCCCGGCAGAACAAACTTAGTTGAATATGACATTATCTCTCCACCAGGTGTCACAGTGCGAGAGAGACCGTACCGGATCCCGGAAAGTCGGCGAAGTGGCGTTCGCAAAGAGGTATGGGATATGCTCGAGCTTGGGATGATTGAACATTCCAGGAGCGAGTGGTGCGGTCCGATCGTCATAGTGGCTAAGAAAGACGGCACCAACCGCTTCTGCGTGGATTTCAGAAAGGTGAACGCTATTGCTAAGTTCGATGCATATCCCATGCCTCGGGTCGACGAACTTTTAGACAGACTGGGAAAAGCGAGGTTTATTTCCACTGTGGACCTGACGAAGGGATACTGGCAAATCCCTTTAACCCGCAGCTCCAGAGAGAAAACCGCATTTTCAACACCAGAAGGGCTGTTCCACTTTAAAACCATGCCGTTTGGGCTACATGGTGCGCCCGCTGCCTTTCAGAGACTGATGGACCAGGTTTTATGCCCACATCATGAATATGCAGCAGCGTATATTGATGACGTGGTGATTTACAGCTCCACCTGGCGAGAGCATTTGGCTAGGGTTACAGCCGTTCTTCAGTCTCTAAGGGCAGCCCGGCTGACAGCTAACTTGAGGAAATGTGCGTTTGCCAAAACAGAGACTCAATATTTGGGATTTTTAATGGGGAATGGAAGGGTGAGACCTGTGGTCACCAAAATCCAGGCTTTGGTTGATGCAGCGATCAAAACCAAGACTCAGGTGAGGTCACTACTGGGCTTAGCCGGTTATTACCGCCGCTTCATCCCCGAGTACGCCACAGTGGTTAACCTGTTAGTCGACCTCACCAAAAAGAGTGCTCCAAATTTAATTAAATGGTCAGCTGAGTGTCAGGGGGCGTTTGATGCTATTAAGCGTACACTTTGCCAGGCCCCCACTCTTATCACACCAGATTTCACCAAGAGATTCATCCTCCACACCGAGGCATCGGATGTAGGTTTGGGTGCAGTCTTGTCCCAAAAAGTAGCTGGAGTAGAACACCCGATATTATACCTCAGTAAAAAAATGTTACCTCGGGAACGCAACTACTCCGTAGTCGAAAAAGAGTGTTTGGCCATTAAATGGGCTACTCACTCTTTACGATACTACCTGCTGGGACACTCATTTGATCTGGCAACAGACCACGCCCCACTCAAGTGGTTAAGCACAATGAAGGACAGCAATGCCCGGATAACTCGGTGGTATCTGGCATTGCAGCCCTTCATGTACCACATGGTACACCGTGCGGGGAAAGACCACCAAAATGCGGATTATTTTTCCCGGGAGGGGGGAGTAATGGGGAAGGTAGATTTAGCCGAGTGTTCCTTCGGCTCCACTCTGAGCGGTGGGATATGTGACAGAAATATGAGTTCTGGTGATGAATCTTCCTCCCGACCTGTGAGGGCGCTAAAGAACGAGAGGAGAAGTATCTGGAAGGGCTGGCCTGACAGTTCGTTTCCGGGTCAGGGAAGTGGGTCAGCCTGGAAAGAAGCGAGACTCTGTTGTAAGACCGTATTGATTTGAAAGGTAAACGAGAGGCAGCTGCAAGTAATAAGGCAGCTGCAACCGTTTACCTAGATATCATGCGGGATTACATATAGGGGCCAGGGTAACGCTGATCTTTTCCTTCGTTTGGGTAAACAGCTGGAGAGAGAAGGAGCGAGAGAGGAGCTCTCAGTGGAAAGAGAAATACGTGTTGTGTGTTTTTTGTTAACTGTTTGTCTTTTCACACTATAGACAGTTAAAGCACACCTCCGGAGCTGTCGAAAAAGGGTCAGCACTATCCGGAGCACCACTGCACTTCACACAAACCTGTGTCTGCACCGAGCACCTGCACGTCTGCACGCACCCAGGACTGGTGACCGCGTCTTGTGTTTTTGTTCGGGACTGTGCCCAGTTTTGGTTATCTCCGCACTATACGCATTGGTGTGTATAGCCGGGGAGTTATTATTTATCGGTCACCAGACCTGGATTACGAATTAAAACACCTTGTTCACTGAATCACTGTTGTCTGTTCATCACTCCTGCACTGCATCACCGCTACACCTGTTCCCCTTACCAACCACTTTGCCACAAGATGACATAATAGAAAAGAATCCACCCACTCTTCGCATTGGGGGGGGGCGGTGCATGTATTTGTCCCCCCCACACCACACACACGCACACACAAACACACACACACACACACTTTTACGATGGTTAACTTGTTTTGTTGGGAATGGAACGCACCAATGGTCCGTAATCTCCCCCGGTAACAGGGAGTCTGTCTGTTCATACACCTAGCGTATTGCATCTGTTACCCAGTGCACTAGACATTGCTTCGATAGGGCCTGACCTCTAGAGCGGGACCCATAGCAGACAAGCAGCTGGTTGGACTGTCTCCAGGACACCATCCTATCCAAATAACAGCGCAGAGCCTGAACTGGGCATAGCGTGTGTTGTCTACGGTCCTCCTCTGACTCGTGCAGGGGAGGTCTGAAAGTTTCCACAACCACTGATTGGTTAATATGGAATGAGGATACCACATTTGGCAAAAAGGATGGAATTGTTCTGACTGTTACCCGCAAGTCACTTCCAGTGAAAGCCATGTATGTGTCATCGATGGACAGCGCATGAAGCTCACTTACTTGTCTGCAGATGTAATGGCTATTAAAAATGCCACTTAATGAAACAGGGTGCAGTTCTGCTGACGCCATGGGCTCAAATGGGGGACCCATAAGGGCCCACAGTACCAGTTTCAGATCCCACTTGGGGACCATACTTTTCATGGGAGGACGAAGCCTCCGAGCCCACATAAGAAATTGCACTGCCAGGAAATGTGCCCCAAGGGACACTGAGTCAATTTTGTCATGCACACTGATATTGCTGCCAGGTATACCTTCAAAAAGGGATGCAGATTTCCTGCATCAAACAGGTGTTGTAAGAAGGTTAATATTATCTCAGTCGGGCAAGTCACCGGATCATGACCTTCAGCAAGGCACCAGTCTTGGAAAACTTCCCATTTATATGAGTACTGGGCTATAGTGCTTGGTGCCCTAGCAGACTGTAGTGTTTCTACTACTGCATCTGGAAAACCTTGTCCAAATAGATGGCTCCGATCAATGGCCAGACCCAGAGTTGGAGTTGGTCTGGGTTCGGGTGCCATAATAGCCCCTCCGCTTGGCTCAGGGGGTCCTTGCACAGCAGGAGCTGCCACGGCGGATCCGACAATATGTCGGAGAGGAGAGCAAACCAGGGGTGTCTAGGTTATCTGGGTGCAATCAGCAAAACCTGTGCTCTCTCCACCCTGATCCTCTCTAGTGTCAGGGGTAATAATGATAGTGGAGGAAATGCATACAACAGCCCCTGTGGCCAGGGGTGAGCTAGCACGTCTACTCCCAGGGTGCCCCTGTCTATCTCCATGGAGAACCATAGGGGGCAATGAGTGGACTCAGCTGTGGCAAAGAGGTCGACTCATGCAGGTCGAAACCTCTCCCAAATCTGCTTCACCACTTGAAGATGCAGCCTCCACTCTGAGCTGTCTGGAGCTTCTATGGACAGGAGGTCTGCTGCCTTGTTGTCCACACTGGGGAGGTGAACTGCCCTGATGGAATGAAAGTTTCTGTGCGTCCAGGACAGGAGTCTGTGCGTTGCGTGGTGAAGGCCCAGTGAGCGTAGGCCGCCTTGGTAGTTTATGTAGGCTACCACTATAGTATTTTCCGTAAAGACCAGCACATGTTTGTGCCATAACTGCTGGTGAAAATGAGATAACACCAGGTTCACTGCTTGTAACTCTTGTGCATTTATGCGCGCTTGCTGCCAATGTCCCTTCCATTGACATGTTATTCCTCTCCCATTCCAGACCGCTCCCAAGCCCAGGCTGGAGGTGTCTCCCTTCTGTGAGGGGATCAGAGGGGAGACCCGAGGAGTAGATTGTCTTGACGGTGCCACCACTCCAGCGTCTTCCAGTATTGTCTGGACACTCACACCGGCCGGTACCGATCTCAGACCTGGTGCACCTTGAGTGTATTTACCCAGGCTTGAAGTGAGTGCATTCTCAGCAGCCCTAGTGGAAGGATTCTTGAGGCAGCTGCCATCAGCCCCTACAACCTTTGATATTTTCTGACCTGTAGGAGAGCATCCTCTCTGAATAGGGAGAGTGTGGCCTGCATGATAGTAAGGCAAACATGCTCACAGAGTTCAGTTTGATCCCCAGGATCACTGTGGACTAAAACGGTACAAAGTTGCTCTTCTGTTGATGTATTGAGAGCCTTAACTTCGTCACATGATCTATGACCTGTTTTGTGTGCGCCTCTGTGTGTGCTTTTGAATGTGCGCAAACTAGTCGTCCAGATAGTTCAGGATCCGAATACCCCGCAGCCTGAGTGGAGTCAGTGTTGCATCCATGCACTTTGAAAAAGTGCGGGGCACCAGCGACAGGCCAAAAGACAGCACACAGAATTCTTACGCATTGCCTAGAAAGGCGAATCGCAGATATTTTCTGTGCGCGGGACGGATGGGAACGTGAAAGTAGGCCTCTTGCAGGTCAATCGATGTGAACCAGTCACCCGGTTGGACAGACTGGAGGATACGCTGTGCTGTCAAGATGTTGAACTTCCTCTGTTGAGGAACAAGTTGAGGACCCTGAGGTCCATAATTGGTCTGAAACCGCCGTCCCTTTTGGGCACCAGGAAGTACCTGGAGTAAAAGCCGCTGAAGCTTACCAACCGTACAGAGTTCTTCCTTTGAAGATTGGCGATCTCCTGTTGAAGGAGTATCGCCCTCGCTGGTTCAACGGTGGTGTGGAGCACATGCTTGAAGGGTGGCGGACCTATGTGGAATTGTAAAGCGTATCCGTGTCCTGGGTGCAGCCTTGCCATGGGTCTATGCCGTTGGTCAGTCCGGTTGTAAGGTGGTTTGGTGGCAGCCGGGACCCCTCAGGGGCGGTCTCCCTTGGGCTTGAGAGGGGGCGGGTCTTTCTTTGGCCCTGGCCTTTGTCTCCAGCTGGAGAACAGGTTACCTCTGGCCTGAGGTGGTCCCCTGCTGCTGGCCCTGCCTCTGCCTCTACCTCCTTGTCTATTCTCGGGTGGAGGGTGATGTTCAGACTTTTTCACCCCGGCATGCTGCCCATGCCACCTTGGGCGCTGACGGTGAGCTGGAAGGTGCAAAAACTTGGAGGCGACCTCCGTGGACTTGTGGGACCTCTCAAGGCTCATATCAATGGTCGCCCCAAAAGTCTGCCCCGGTATAATGGGGGCGTCCAGTAGCACCACCTTCTCTGTCTCCACTACCTTGGCTTGTATCAGCCACCAATACCTGCGGGCGGACACCAGCGCCGCCAGTGACCTCACTGATGCTTGACCTAACTCCCCTATTATGTCGGTCATTGCCTTAACTACCACCTGGAGCTCCCCTGTGTCTGTGTAGCCCTCACCTGCAGCCTCTCTGCCAACTGATTTTGGTAGAGCACCAGTATGTCCATGGCATTTGCTGTCGGATCGACAGCGCTGCCGATGCATAAGCTTTTTTGAGCATCGCATCTGTCGTTCTGCAAGGCTTAGACGGCCAGGTTGGGTCCTTATCCTCCTTGATGAAGGTGGAACCTTGCACAAAAACCATGACCATGTCCCCGATAGTGGGGAATACGCATTTGCCCGCTTCTTGGGCTCCAGCAATAAGAAGCAGAGACTCTGCTCTTCTGGAGGCTGAGGATGCAGATGCTGGGTTGCTCCAGGAGGAGTGCACCAGTTCCAAGAAGTCCTGGCATAGGGGGAGGGCATGCTGTGGGAGCCCTTTCTGCTGGCGGAAGCGGTTCCCCTTTCCCTCTTGTTCTACCGGCCAGAGAACGTCCGTGGCTGCAGCTGCACACTGCATTAGGGCCCAGAACTCTTCCCTCTGTGACATGTGTGGCAAGGGCGTTAAGGAGTCTCCCACCATAGCCTGCCTGATGGAGGTGGCTGGGTCCGAAACATCCAATCTGGACGCTGTGAAGGACAGCTCGTCTGGGCTAGGAGGTCTAGGCAGAGGGGATGGGGAACGAGACTGTGGGGGCTGGATCTGCCCGGTGGTAGGGGGCAATCTGCCCTGAGATTTCAATAGGGTCTCCAGCATGGTCTGCTGAGCCCTTACAGTCTCTTCCAGCTCCACGAAGTACTGCTCAGCCGAGCTTGGGCGCCTTCGAGGTGACTGTGAAGGTGAACACCTGCGCCTGCTTGGAGACGGGGAGCGGTGCCTGAGTGGCGATCGCCTGTCCTCTGGTGAGTGTCCCCTCAAGTGGTACCGCCTTGGAGGTGACCATCTCTCCTCCCTTGAGAGGTATCTGCGCCTCTGTACCAGTGGTGGGGTAGGGGAGGGTGACCCAGATGAGTGAGAGAGCTCCCTGGTCACTGTAGCAGGGGGTGTCCTTGATGACCTCTGCAGAGGCTCGGACCACTGATCTCATTCTCCCCTGATTGGAGGAGAGAGACTCTGCTGGGGATAGGGCTGCTCTCCGTTGCTTAGTTCTCCTTGAGAACTTCCGACATGGAGAGCAGTGCAGTTCACCTGCCAGTGCCTTGGCCGCGTGTTCTAGCCCTAGGCAACTGGCACAGGATCGATCTTGCCTGGGCAGCTTAGCTGAGCACCGGTCACACTGGTGGAAGCCAGCTGAAGACCAAGTCAACTGCACTGACATGTTTGTAGTTTTTTTTTTTGTTTTTTTTTTTAAACTGCTTTGCTCAATGAGCAGCCTGCAGACGCGTTTCTTTTTTTAATTTTTTTAAACGATTCACCGGTGCCGAATCAGTTGGTGCCGGGATCGGCGTCGAGGCGTGCGCTGTTGGCGTCGATGTCGACATCGAGATGTGTGCGGTCGGTGTCGCGAGGTCGGTGCCGAGTCAATCGGCGCCGATGTTGATGTCGATGTGTAGCGCGGTCAGTGCCGGGCTGTAGATGGCCTCGAAGCTATTCCCAGGTGCCAGATCAATTGGAGCCAGAAACTGCGCCGAGAAAAGTGCTGTCAATGCTGTGACAGTCGACTCCGAGTGGACCTGTTCCAAGGTCAGTGCCGATGGTAGGCACGGTCGGGGCCGAGCTGTTGGCGGCGGCGAAAATGTTTACACCAGTGCCGAGTCAATCGGGACCGGATAGGCGTTGTTTGCTCAACCTGAGCTGTTTGTTTTTTTGGTCACTGTGACTGATTAAGCACCACAAAGCACCTTACAGCACCACAACAGCTCTCACATGGTGTAACAACTACTACTTCGTGTAGTGAAAAGAGCAATGGCCGCTCACTAATCTCTTTAGAGGGGTCGAAACCAGCTCTAGTTAGAAAACTGAAGCGAGAAAAAAGCAAAGGCACTCTTTTAGACAGGCTTGAGCGCGATTTTACTGTGAATTAATCTTTAATTTGCAGATAAATCCAACAAATTAGCCAAATTCGGTACGTAAAAGCAAAAGGAATGCATTTGGACTTGTCTCAGAGAGATGAAAGAGAAAATGGCGATGTGTTACTGTGAGGATGTCTCTCTTCAACAGGAGTTGGGCGGGACTTCCCCTTCACAGCAGGGCCCTGATAGGGCAGCTTTTGTATATTTGCTCAGAGATTGACGGCCAAGAGGCTGTTCCCGTTCGGTGTTGGTTGTCATTCAAATTGAAAGGGAAAAGAGTAATATTGGGAGGGGAGAGAGAATTTGGACTGAATGTGGACAGCTGCAGCTCTGGTAGAAAGGAATGCTGATAGAGGGTGTGGGTGGAGTTAGCGGAGTACAACAGGACACTGGATGATACAAAGAGGGAAGCGAGCCTACTGAAACTACCGCTGTGATAATGAGCTAAGTACACTATGTAACACAATTTTTGTGCCTGGGTATTCACAGTATAATTGTAAATCTTGAAAAACTACTCACTTCTAAATCTTTTGTAGTCATCTTTGTATTACTTTAGTATAAATACATGTTAATTTGGATTCATATGTTGTTTTTTTCTGACTTTATGTGAACGAAAAGACACACATATGCCCATTTTCCCATTGGAAATAGTGATATTTTGAAATATCACTGTCCTGGTCACAAAAGCAAAGTTTGTGGGGAATAATAGCCATGTTCTATACTTTTGAGGCATAAGCAATTAGGAAATAACACTTACTACCCAGGAACAAAAAATATATTTTTTTTGTTACACAGTAGTATTGCTTGGTTTTACTTGTTTGCTCTGTAAGTTTCATTTTTAACTTTACTATTGTATGGTGTATTGTTGCTTTTATACGCTTAGTACTAGATATACTCTGCGTTAGTATTGTCTTGAGTAATTACTTGTTTGGTGGTGTACTCTCGCACAACAAATGTTATGGGCCCAGCAGAGTTTTAAAATGTCTTGTTAGTGTCGTGGTGTTATTCCTCTGATATTCCTATATATATATATTGAATATTACTGTGTGGCTTTTTTATATTGCTCTGTATACATGACGGTCTAGTCTAATGATATTGTATTGTTTTTTTTTCTTCTCTTTTTTATTTCTTCGTGCATGATAGTAAGTTGGGCTGTATTGTATTGGTTAGGTAGTGCTATCTATTTAATTAAGGGTCTCCCGGGTCTTATATGTGCTCTTTTTACAGTTGCTACGAGCTTCCCCCAGCTGCATACAGAGTGTCAGAAGCAAACTTGCTCTCAAACCACTTGAAACTAGTACCAAGTACCAAGATTCCCACCAAGGCTAACTGGACCCAAGACTTGATTCTACTCAGAAGACCTGGTTACATTGCTAGTGTGGTAATTAGAGCTGAGAGATACAAGGTTTAAGTCGGGTGTGCAACATTTGTATGGGTTAGGAATGCGTTGGCTATACTGGCCTACTTAGTTTAAAGTCTAGGACAGTACTAAATTGTGGGAAGCAAGTGTTTATGCATCCTGTTTATCCCAGACGGTGGCACTAGAGATTCGAATAATTTTAACCAAGCTCTGTGATGTGAACTTTCTTTGCATTTTTGTTAAAAGTGCAAAAGCCCTCTTATTCCCTGTTTTTAACTGTTCAAGAAAATTGAAATAAAAGTTTTAATCTCATTGGTTGGTCTGTGCATCCCTGTTCTGGCTGGTGGTGGATCTTAGTGGTGTGGTTCCCCTACAGAGATACCTTTGAACCTGTGTAAGTCTATAGTAGGGTTATTCTACCTATGCTTAGAGGTAGCGAAGGTGTCTAATTAATCAGTTTGTAAGGATGACTCCATTCTGGCGTAGTCAGTCTACAATTGCATACGCACTTTACTTTTGCAACCAACTGCTTCCCCCTCGCCACACGTACATTAATGTTTTTGATTTTAGAAATGGAAAGGTACCGCAAAACAAACAAACAAAACAATAGAGTGCAACAACTAGATGGTAGCAGTGAAAAACTGACAGAACTTAGTGAGGTAGGACTTTTTTATTTCTAAAATATAAGGGCTAATCTTATACACAAATGATTTTGGGAAACTTCTGTTGAATCTTCTCTTATTTACTGAAAATGCTTTATCATGAATATATTTAATTAAGGGGATGGGTGAAAAAATTTAGATAGAAAAATGTTTTGATGAAATGTAGCTTATCGTTTTGCAAGTGTAATCGCTGAAACTAATGTAATTTCGACACAACACAACTTGTTTCCAACTTATCTAGCTAGCTACAACACATATGAAACCTATGCATAGATAGTGGTGATAAACTGTTTAATAAAGCACTGTATAAAGCAGGAGACAGAGTAGATATATTTATTTAACACAGGGTCCGCTATATCGACTAATTAGAAACCTGCTGCTGTAGATGCAAGTAATGAATTAGTTGGTAGCAAAGGGAATTTAAGCATCGTTTTCCTGCAAAATCCAAAACAGCCTGAGCCATTTACAAGTACTATACCGATTTTTACCAATAAAAGTGTTTTCAAGCCGACCAGTTTCACTCAATATCCCTGGTTGCACTGTGAGGAGTCAATTAAGTGAGTTCAGTACTGTGCTTTTTCTGTGCAAAGGCATGATAAATTAAATTAATATATACTGTAGTTGTTGTTTAACAATAGGTACATTAAGAACATTTCTTATCTCTACCGTTTCAATACTCACCATCTGTGTTTAGAGGAATTTGTCGTGACGTCACGTCTTATTTTCCTAAATTGCCACACGTTTTCTCCCAGCCACCTTACCGTAGAGATCAGCGCCCATGCGCTCTGCACTGGGGCAGTAGCCTCAACTTCGCAAGCAAGACGCACGCGTTACCAATTAAAACAAATGTTGGCTGAAGTTCAATGTACAAATAAACACCACTGGCCATAACCCATTATTTTTGTTTCAACCTGTGTCACCTGATCTGAGACTGAGAGCTATGAGAAAAACATTACTGAGATGAGTGACCGGAATAAAACCCACGTTGATTTAAATGCACTGTGTGTGCAACATATCAAATAAGCTATGAGATATTTTAATAAAACAGCAGTTCCCAAATGGTTCAACTTGTATTGGCACATTACAATAATGTAAAATTGAATTTACTGAAGCATATATTGTTCAACAACGTCTTGCACATCTGACAGTTATAGTTACAAAAAATTTATATTTCTGTGCACAGATTTTTTTATGTTTTTTTTTTTTTTTTTATCACAGTATAATCTCTAGAACACGTTTGACAATCAAAGTAACAAAGCACAAAAGTCTACAACAGTTTGCTTTACTATATATTACAGGTTTACTGCATAACTTTACTCTATGAAAAGGGGCTGTTGCATACGGGGCGTTCAGCAGCTGCATGTGTTTAGTGTGTGCGCCACCAGTAATTTAGGGAGTTCAGAGATGCGACAGAGTTCATAAAAATTGTGTTCTTGTTATTGAATACTGTTCAACAGTTATGTTCAAATCTGGATTCGGATGTCTTTTATTTATTTAAAGAAGAACTGCACACATTGGAGGGATATATTAAAATGAATCTACAGATGTAGGATTCGGTTCACCGAATCCTAAGTATTCGGCCGAATCCGAACCCTGCTCAAAAAGTAGGTATTCAGGCCGAATCCGAAACCGAATCCTGGATTCAGTGCACCCCTAGGCAAGAGACTGAAAGAGTGAAAATGATCGAAGACAAAGGCTTGTCAATTAAATATAGAGGACAGGGGTACGATGGAGCAAGCACAATGAGTGGAATTTACTGTGGTGTCCAGAAATGAATACGCAAAAAAGAACTCAACACTCTCTGTGCACTGTGCTGCTCATAATTTAGATTTATAATGAATGACACTTTTACATGAACATTTCTGAAATTAGGGAATTTTATGACATTGTGCAACAACTATACTCAATATTTAGTCAAAGCATCAAACGGTGGGAGCTCCTTACTAAAGTAACGTCTTCTGCAAACCCGTCATTTTACAGGCTAAAAGACAGGTGAGCACTCAGAATCAATTGGACTGAAAAAATGCATGGAGACCTTTAAGTTTGTGTTCATGGTTGCAATCCAGCCCAAACTACTAGAGACTGTAAAAATCGTATCGAAACTGCTTCAGTCTAAGGACATGGACCTTTTTCTAGCAGCTAAAATGTTATATAGTGCAACTGAGACCTTTATAAGCTTTAGGAAGCAGTTTGGAGAAACTAAATCTACTGCATCTCCACTTGCTAATAGTTGGGGAATTGAACAAAAGTTTACCTAAAAATGATTACGACGTACAAAAAAACATTTTGATGAACGCTGTGAAGACCAAAGATTATCTAACCCTGAGGAACATTTTAAGGTAGCTGTGTTCTACAACAATATTGACATTATTGTTACTCGGTTAAAAACCTGTTTCTGTGGAATGAACACTATAGTGCAGTCATTTTATGTGTCATTCTGAACTTCTTAGTGCTAATGAGGATGCACTATTTAAATCAGCCGAGTCCCTGGCAGCTCAGTACGAAGGGGATTTATCTCCAGACTTTCCTAAACAGCTACTGTCATTCAGAACCTAATTGAAAGACGAAATACAATGGATTGCTGGTGGTACAATTAAAGATCTAACTGAGCTTTTATTTTTTAAATATAATGCTATATTGCCTAGTTTTTGGATGTTGTTTTGATTTGATAGGGAAGACAGGTTTTAGGGTGTGGCAAAGTGCCTCACCCCTGTGTGTATTTCAGTGTTGTCTGTTAATGTTGATGTATAGTCATTGGTACACAGGATATAAATGGATCTGTGGAACACGAGTTTGTTTAAAATGATTATTTGTATTTAGGCACGAGGATTGCACAGCACTTCACGTGCAGGTAAAATGTAATAACACGTGAGCACGGGGGGAATTGCACTTTATTAATTCACATGCAGTTGTACCGAGACATATTTTCACTCACTTGGGGTTGTGTGTTCAATGAGTGGAGAATGGGATTGGAGAAGGAGGTAACAATAATAAGAATAGTTAGTTAAAATATCAGCTCACCGTGTTTCTCTGTGTAGTCCGTTTTGATTGTCTCTTTATTTTGGTGAAAGTGCTGTGTCCTGTTTTTTGTTTGTCTTACAACCTTTTATTTTCTATCTGTTTCATTATTAAACGCTGAGCAGAACCTAATTGGTTCCTGGCTCTGGTCAGACGTCACCCACTACAGCCGTCTTCGTGACAGGGTCACTCGTGAGAAAACCCTGGAAAGGAATCTAACAGGAGGGCTTCTTTATCCAAACTACAAACTTGTTGTGGGTCAAAAATCCTTCCGGCCTTCAGAAACTTGTGAGCTGTTTGAATAAAATGTAGTTTTTTTCTGCATTGATCAGGGTTCAGTAGCTCGTCAATTTTTCATAAACTTTGTGGAAAGTTTTAATACAATGTTTGTTTATACTGGCATCTGTATTGTGCAACTCTTGTGCCAGTGTTTGGTATTTATGTATTAATTCTACAACTTTATTACGCATTTCATGAACTCTGATGCTATGGCTTTCAAAGCAGTGTTTAAGATCCACTAGTCCCTTACCATGCGTTGTAATCAGGGAGAGTTGAGACACCAAGTGTTGGTGCATTTATTTTTTCTAAAACAGCAAGTCTTGAGGTAAGCCTTTTCTTTTAAATGCATCCATTTTATAATTAGCTGGTATTTTCTAATTATCCAGAATTTAGTATGTTGATTTCTTAGTTATTCTTTAGATCAATTTAGCTGGAGTGGCTACATGGACATCTGGAGGTTTAGGGCTGAATTGCAGGTTAGTCCTGTCGATTTAATTCTCCATGAATTTTGCAGGGCTCTAGTTATAATGTATGCATTTCTGGTGACCAGACTGGTTCCTGACCTGACTTACAAGCTCTTTATTATATACGGTCTTAAATAGTCTGGTGCCAATTACCTCTTCAGTATTGTATGGAAAGCAATGTTAGAGATCACTTTAAATGAAAAAAGATAAGGCAATCTTACTGATGCATACCCTGTGATGGTCAATAATACTAACTTACCCTGATAGTTAAAAGCAAAGCAAAAAGAGTCTCACACAAAAAGAGGAGAATGAAACGGTATGCCTTGTTTTGGCATGTTGCTATTGTCCAGCAATCTCTGGCATTGTAAATCTATTAGCTAACCAGACTGTCATTTCCAGGTCACTACCTCAGTTTCTGCTGACAGAATTGTCTCTTTCATGACATAACGTCATTCTATTGAAATCCTGGTTAATATCTTCTTCCTGTGAAGCAGGTATATATAGAGGGGTTGCAGTCACCAGTGCTCCCACAGTGCAGCTAACCAACTTCCCTTCCTACTACGATTGCATTGTAAACAGCAGCAGCCACCAGCAACTACCATGGACATTGCCATCCAGCACCCCTGGTTCAGAAGAGCACTTGGATCCTTCTATCCAAGCCGACTCTTTGATCAGTTTTTTGGAGAGGGCTTCTTTGACTACGACCCTTTTCCTTTCGCCACCTCGACCATCAGCCCTTACTACAGACAGTCCCTCGCTCGCAATTACCTGGAATCAATCAACTCTGGAATCTCTGAGGTAAACTATTTATTTATTTGGTATGTATTGATGTATTTATGTATTTATTATATAATAGTTAGAATTAGAAACCCCTGCCAAAACAGTGTCAGCAGGGTGTAGTATCTCCAATAACAGACGTGCAGCAGTGATTCGTTGAGACCATTCCTCAATGATACCAGCTTTAATTATTTTATGGGAGTTTGAGTGGAAATCTGCAGCAAAGACTGTTTTGCATACTGTGAGAAGTGTTGAAAAACGGATTTGGTTGTTGTGGTAAGGGTACAGAATGGGTTATCAAGTCACATTGTTGTTATTGAATCATAGGATCATTGGGATTCAACAACAGAAGGTTCTTGGTCAGTTAGCTGCTTGGGACCTGATTAGCATTGAAGGGCTGAATGGTTTGTGGTTCGTATGTATGCTTCAAAACATACCATTGAAAGTATGATCTTAAAAAAAAATGCCTTGCTTAGTATTGCAAATAGTAATTTCAATTAAATTTAAATGTGTTCTATTTATATTGCGCCTTTCATACGACAGTATCTGAAAGTGCTTTGCATGTCAGTTAAAAACAAAAAGCATGTGTAGTGTGCACGGGGGAAGGAAGCAGCAGGGCTGGTAAGGGACGTAATGACATACAAAGACATAAGCCCGATATTCACTCCTTACAAAGGAGCCGGCTCTTTTGTACAGTGGTATCGGTGCTATGGGTTCGCGCCCGCCCTCCGTCTGTGTGTGGATTGCCTCACCCTGTGTGAGGCGCCTTCCTGCGGGAACCGAGATTCGCTACACATACAATGTCAAGATATAATGAAAAATTACAAAATAACAATACATAGTAATAATAATAATATAAATTCATAATATAAAAAGAAAAATGAATTAGCAAATAATAAAACTAAGCAAATAAACTAGATAAAAACAATAATATATGTAAATCATGTTAAAAAAGGCTATACTTTATTATATATAGGCTATACTAAACTATAAGTTTTAATCTTCAATTAAAAAAAAAAAATTCACTGAAGCAGCATATCTAATAGAAAATAGAGGTTTATATCGGGAGAATCTCTTAGGTAATCTGGTGCCTAAGTCAATAGCATTTTTAATTGTTATAATTAATGTTTGATATAATAGAACATAAGAACATAAGAAAGTTTACAAACGAGAGGAGGCCATTCGGCCCATCTTGCTCGTTTGGTTGTTAGTAGCTTATTGATCCCAAAATCTCATCAAGCAGCTTCTTGAAGGATCCCAGGGTGTCAGCTTCAACAACATTACTGGGGAGTTGATTCCAGACCCTCACAATTCTCTGTGTAAAAAAAGTGTCTCCTATTTTCTGTTCTGAATGCCCCTTTTTCTAAACTCCATTTGTGACCCCTGGTCCTTGTTTCTTTTTTCAGGCTGAAAAAGTCCCTTGGGTCCACACTGTCAATACCTTTTAGAATTTTGAATGCTTGAATTAGGTCGCCACGTAGTCTTCTTTGTTCAAGACTGAACAGATTCAATTCTTTTAGCCTGTCTGCATATGACATGCCTTTTAAGCCCGGAATAATTCTGGTCGCTCTTCTTTGCACTCTTTCTAGAGCAGCAATATCTTTTTTATAGCGAGGTGACCAGAACTGCACACAATATTCAAGATGAGGTCTTACTAATGCATTGTACAGTTTTAACATTACTTCCCTTGATTTAAATTCAACACTTTTCACAATGTATCCGAGTATCTTGTTAGCCTTTTTTATAGCTTCCCCACATTGCCTAGATGAAGACATTTCTGAGTCAACAAAAACTCCTAGGTCTTTTTCATAGATTCCTTCTCCAATTTCAATATCTCCCATATGATATTTATAATGTACATTTTTATTTCCTGCGTGCAGTACCTTACACTTTTCTCTATTAAATGTCATTTGCCATGTATCTGCCCAGTTCTGAATCTTGTCTAGATCATTTTGAATGACCTTTGCTGCTGCAACAGTGTTTGCCACTCCTCCTACTTTTGTGTCGTCTGCAAATTTAACAAGTTTGCTTACTATACCAGAATCTAAATCATTAATGTAGATTAGGAATAGCAGAGGACCTAATACTGATCCCTGTGGTACACCGCTGGTTACCACACTCCATTCTGAGGTTTTTCCTCTAATCAGTACTTTCTGTTTTCTACATGTTAACCACTCCCTAATCCATGTACATGTGTTTCCTTGAATCCCAACTGCGTTCAGTTTGAGAATTAATCTTTTGTGCGGGACTTTGTCAAAAGCTTTCTGGAAATCTAAATAAACCATGTCATATGCTTTGCAATTATCCATTATCGATGTTGCATCCTCAAAAAAATCAAGCAAGTTAGTTAGGCACGATCTCCCTTTCCTAAAACCATGTTGACTGTCTCCCAGTACTCTGTTACCATATAGGTAATTTTCCATTTTGGATCTTATTATAGTTTCCATAAGTTTGCATATAATAGAAGTCAGGCTTACTGGTCTGTAGTTACCTGGTTCAGTTTTGTTTCCCTTTTTGTGGATCGGTATTACGTTTGCAATTTTCCAGTCTGTCGGTACCACCCCTGTGTCAAGAGACTGCTGCATGATCTTGGTTAGCGGTTTGTAAATTACTTCTTTCATTTCTTTGAGTACTACTGGGAGGATCTCATCCGCCCAGGGGATTTGTTTATTTTAAGAGCTCCTAGTCCCTTTAACACTTCTGCCTCAGTTATGCTAAAGTTATTTAAAACTGGATAGGAACTGGATGACATGTGGGGCATGTTGTCAGTATCTTCCTTTGTAAAAACTTGTGAAAAGTAATCATTTAAACATATTTGCTATTTTTTTTTCTTCCTCTACGATTTTGCCATTTGTATCTCTTAAACATTTAATCTCCTCTTTGAATGTTCTCTTGCTGTTGTAATATTGGAAAAACATTTTGGAATTGGTTTTAGCTCCCTTAGCAATGTTCATTTCTATTTCTCTCTTGGCCTTTCTAACTTCCTTTTTGACTTGCATTTGCAGTTCTGTGTACTCTTTCTGTGTACTTTCTTTTTGGTCCTTTTTTAATGCTCTGTAAAGTGCCTTTTTTCGCTGAATATTTTTTTTTAATTGATCTATTAAACCATTTTGGCAATTTAGTTTTACATTTAGATTTGTCTACTTTAGGGATATAATTGTTTTGCGCCTCTAGTACTACGTTTTTGAAGAACAACCATCCTTCTTCTGTGGGTGTTTTCTCTATTTTACTCCAATCTACTTCTGTTAGTCTCTGTTTCATACCTTCATAGTTTGCTTTTCTAAAATTGTAAACCTTAGCTTTAGTCTTTACTTTTGAGGATTTAAAAAACACTTCAAATGAGACCATGTTGTGGTCTGAGTTTGCCAGTGGTTCTCTGACCTCTGTTTTAGTTATTCTGTCTTCGTTATTTGAAAAGACTAAATCAAGGCATGCCTCCCCTCTAGTGGGTGCCTTCACAAATTGTGTTAGGAAGCAGTCATTTGTCATTTCCACCATTTCTATTTCATCCTTCGTGCTACCCACCGGGTTTTCCCATTTTATTTGGGGGAAGTTGAAATCCCCCATTAGTATGGCTTCTCCTTTGCTACACACATTTCTAATGTCATTGTATAACAGATTATTGTGCTCACCGTCTGAATCTGGCGGTCTATAGCATGCTCCTATTATTATGCCTTTTGAATTTTTGTCTGTTATTCTGACCCATATTGATTCGGTTTTATTTTCTTTGTCCAGGTTTAACACCTGGGCTTCAAGACTGTTTCTTATGTATAGCGCTACCCCTCCTCCTCTTCTGTCCTGCCTGTCTTTCCTATACAGTGTATACCCACAAATATTATATTCGTCCCCATCACTCTCAGATAACCACGTTTCTGTAACACCTATCACATCATAGTTACCTGTTAGTGCAGTAGCTTCAAGTTCTAGAATTTTGTTTCTGATACTTCTAGCATTTAGATAAACACATTTAATGGTTGTCTTACCTGAGTTGTTGTTCTTGTTTTGATGCGGTCTCCCTTCTGTTTTTTTTGTTGATTTCTCCCCCCTTCCTTTCTAGTTTAAATGCTTCCGAACCTGCTCGAGGATCTTTTCTCCAAGTAGACTAGTTCCCTTGTTATTTAAATGCAGTCCATCCCGTCTATACAGATAGTCCTCGTTGTAGAATGTGGTCCAATGATCAAGATAGGTGAAGCCTTCCCGTGTGCACCACGTCTTCAGCCATTGGTTTTGATTTATTATTTCCAGCTGTCCATATGGTCCTTTGCAAGGTGCGGGTAGTATCCCAGAAAATACCACAGTTTTGGTCTTGTCTTTTAATTTCCTTCCTAGCTCTCTGAATTTGTTTTGCAGGGATTTTGGTCTGTCTCTTCCAATGTTGTTTGTACCGATGTGGACGACTACTACCGGGTCGTCTCCTGTTCGTTCTAGGAGCCTGTCCACGTTTTCAGTGATGTGCTTGACCGAGGCTCCCGGAAGGCAGCACACTGTTGTAGTAAGGGGGTCCAAACTGCGAACTGAACTTGCTGTGTTTCTCAATATGGAGTCCCCAACAATCATGACCTCCCTTCTTTTTGCTGTCTGGTCACCACTGTCAATGGGGTCCTGGATGTTGTTCCTTTCATTCTCTTGTTGTTGGTTCTGCTCATCACAATTCTGAAGTGACTCAAATAGTTTAATGTTTGCTTGTTTTGTAAACCGCTTTCGGACGGCTTGCCATAAAAGATGCAATATAAAAGTACATTGATTGATTGAATAGTAAGATTTTAAAATCAGTTCTGAAATGTACTTTAAGCCAGTGGAGCAAGGCCAACACAGGAGTTATATGAGCCAGTTTCTTTGTTGTAGTGAGAATCCTAGCAGCTGCATTCTGAACAAGCTGCAAATGTGAAAAGGCATAACCTGAAAACCCAGCAATTATAGCAGTGCAATAGTCAAGGCTAGACTTAAACAAAAGCATGAATTAACTTATCCGCATCAGACAAAGAAAGACAATATGTAATTTTAGCAATGTTTCATATATTATAAAATGACACTTGTAATGTTTCTGAATATGTGCCTTAAAACTCAAATCAGAATCAAATATAACCCTCACATTTCACCAAAAAGAGTGTCCCAAATTTAATTAAATGGTCAGCTGAGCATCAGGGGGTGTTTGATATTGTTAAGCTTAAACTTAACCAGGCCCCAACCCTTATCACACCTGATTTCACCAAACGATTCATCCTCCACACCGATGTGGGTTTTGGTGCTGTCTTGTCCCAAAAGGTAGATGGAGTAGAACACCCAATACTGTATCCTAGTAAAAAGATGCTACCTCAAGAGCTACTCCGTAGTCGAAAATGACTATTTGGCCATTAAATGCGCTACTTAATCTTCATGATAATACCTGCTGGGACATTCATTTGATCCTGTCACAGACCACGCCCCACTCAAGTGGTTAAGCATAATGAAGGACAGCAATGCCTGGATAACTTGTTGGTATCTGGCGTTGCAACCCTTCATATACCACATGGTAACCGTGCGGGGAAATACCATCAAAATGTGGATTATTTTTCCCAGGAGGGGAGAGTAATGGGAAAGGTAGATTCAGCCGAGTGATACTTCGGCTCCGCTCTGAGTGGTGGAATATGTGACAGAAATATAATGATTCTTGGTTGTAAATCTCCCTCCCAACCTGTGAGGGCACTAAGCAGCTAGAACAGAGTTCCTTGGACAGGCTGGTCTGACAGTTTTTTCCCAGGGTTCAAAGGAAGTCAGCCAGCCAGGAATGGGGCAAGACTCTGTTGCAATAACGCATTGACCCTAAAGGAAACTACGTGGTAGCCACGGATTGGAGAGGCGGTTGGTTTACATGGAAAGAACCGAGAAGGACAGAGAGACCCCGTAACATTTTGTGAAACAGTATCGTGAGTGTTTTTTGTTTGTTTGTCTGTGTGTGCAATCGTCTTGTTTGTAACACTACACTACATGTCTAACACAATTCCGGAGCAGTCGCCGAGGGCCAACACTAAAGCAAGAATAGCCCTACACTACTGTCACAAAAATAAACTGTATCACCCACCATGAGCACTACAGCACTCACCCAGGACTGCTGACCATGTATGTATAATTGTGGGACGGATTCCTGTGGTTTTATTTTATTTTTGGTCTGGAAACCCATTATTGTTTATTGTTATTGTTACTGGTCACCAGACCTGGACCACATGGTACACTGGCTGATCCCCGAGAAGAAAACTAACCTGCAAATGGGGGAAGCAGTGGTTGTGGAGCAATTCTGCCATGTGGTTAGCGCCAATACCCCAGCCTGGATACACTGCCACCACCCCGACACCCTGGAAGACACTGTGAAACTGTCAGAGGATTTTGAGGACTCCCTAGTCTCTGCCCAGGCCAGGATACTGTTGATTCCCACCCTTTAGAGCAGCCGAGCCCCACCTCTGTCTCCTCCGCCACCGCCACTGCCACCGCCACCACCACAACCACCACCACCAGCCCCAGACCTCCCAGACCGCCGACCCCAATGGGCCCCCTTGCCTCCTCTTCATGGAGAACAAGGTTGGCCACAAGCTGGGGTAGAGGTGCTGCCCCTGCCCCGTTGCCATACTAACAACGGGACAGATCTAACCATTGCCCCCTCTGTCCCCCAACTTGTTTTAGGTGAAACCAACCGGGGAATCTGGCCAGGTCATGCTCCGCTGCCATGGAGTGTGATGTGGCCGCATGTAAATGGCAGAGCCTTCACTGAACTTTGTAACACAAAACACATTTAACAACACAGAAACACTCACCCCAAAACACCTCCAACAAACAAAGGAATTTCTCCCTTTTTATAGCATGTGGCTGGAGCCTAATTATCAATTATTCAATTAGCTCCAGCCACATTCTCACATGTATTTTGGCAGGGGATAGGAAATTAACCCCATCCCTGCCAAGCACCACCAAATCACCACACAACAATATTTACAGACAGGGCCCTGCCCTGCCACATTCACTCCCCCCCTCTTGTGCGTAGCACACATGGCCCCACACCACCCCCCCCCCCCCCCCTTGAAAGCCATCCACCCTCCCTCAAGTCCCCTATTGTCCTTCCTCTCCCATCCTTGAGGGAGGGTTAGTCCATAGTCTGGCGCCTTCCTGGTGGGACCGAGACCTGGCGACAGGGGACCCAGGCGTAGTGGATGGGGCGTCAGGAGCGCAGGCAGTCAGCTGGAGCCCCAGGCAGAGGTGTGAACCCAGGCGATTGTGGAGCAACGTCTGGGCAACCAGGGGGAGCAGAGCAGGAGACCAGACGACCTCCTGTACCTGGTGGTGCCGCGACCTGGGAGTCAGGCCCAGCGACCAGAGGTCCAGACATGCAGCCTGGGTGTCTGGGAGCCCAGGTTAAGGGAACCAATCCCCAGGCGCCGAGCTATGGCACAGGGGTGGTGGTTGGAGTTGTGGTGGAGGTGGTCTCCTCAGCTCCCCCCCCCTTCTTCGTAGCCGGTAGCTCCCCTTTGTGCAGCTCCGGCCATAGTATTCCCTGCTGCCATGAAGGACTGGCAGCGACCCCAAGCAAAGCGAAGCCCGCAGTGACCCCAGGCAACAGCGGCAGCGGACCCTTGGGAGGCGATGGCAGAAGCGGACCCTCGGGAGGCGACGGCAGCAGCGGACCCTCCGGAGGCGAACTCAGAAGGGGAGCTCCTGGCCATGAAGATGGCAGCGGGAGCTCCACTTCTCCTTCGTACCCTGTAACCGCTGGCCCCCCAGGCACTGCGGAGCAGATGGCAACCCCAGGCGATGCAGGGCAGCAGGCAACCCCAGGCAAAGCAAGACCTTCAGCAACCCTAGGAGACAAAAAGGAGACACCAGCAGCCCCAGGCGATGTGGAGCAACAGGCAACCCCAGGCAATCCAAATGTGGCATCTCTGAGCGGAGCGGGCGTGACATCCCTGAACGGTGCAAGGCAGGCATCCTTGGACGGTGCAAGGCAGGCATCCTTGGGCGGTGCGGGCGTGGCCAACATTGCAGGAACCTCTGGCCAGGGTGTCAGAGGCCAGACTTCCTCGTCACTGTCGGCCGGTGGAGGCAGTTCCAGCTCCTCTAGTGGTGGAGGCGGGTATAAAAACCAGTTTTCCTCTAGCAGCAGGGCTGGAGCTGAGGTTGCTGCCGGCTCCTCCAACAGCAGGGCTGGTGGCACTGCCGGCTCCTCCGACAGCAGGGCTCGTGGTCGGCATCTCCGCAGGGCTCCCTTCAGCAGTAAATAAAGGGGCTGCTGTGCAGCACCAGCTTCATGCGCTTGTCCCCCCCCCCAAAAAAAATTTGGGGGTTGGGCCTCCCGTTCCTCCCTCTCCAGCTCACAGGACTGTAGCGCCTCTCCCTCCGTCTCTTGGGATGGCAGTAACGGCTCCTCCCCTTCCGGCTCTTGGGATGGCAGCAGCGGCTCCTCCCCCTCGTACTGCGTGGGGCAGATGGCCACCGTGTGCCCATATTTCCCACAGCCGGGGCTCTTCCGCGAAAAAAACTCCCAGCTGTCATCTGCGTCCTCCTGGGCCAGCTCCATTTTTTTTTTTTAAACTACAGTCCCACTCCGAGTCTCTAGGGGGCGCTATCCCACTCCTGACACCACATGTGACAGGATAGTTGGGAGGACAGATACTCGGAGACAGTAAAACTGCAGTTAAAGCGCTGCTGCGCTATTTTAATCAACAAAAATAAATCAAAAGAAGTCAAACAAAACACTGCTCACAGAGCCAAAAATAAAAGGTCAAACAAAAACTGTTCAGGCTGGGCAGAGCCTTCATTGACCTTTGTAACACAAAACTAATTTAGCAACACAGAAACACTCACCCCAAAACACCTCCAACAAACAAAGGAATTTCACCCTTTTTATAGCATGTGGCTGGAGCCTAATTATCAATTACTCAATTATCTCCAGCCAATTCTCACATGTATTTTGGCAGGGATAGGAAATTAACCCCATCCCTGCCAAGCACCACCAAATCACCACACAACAATATTTACAGACAGGGCCTTGCCCTGCCACAGTAAGCGTGGGAAAAATGGTCGGAAGGGGCCTTGTTTGATTGATGTGGTTTTAGAAAATGTGAAAATCCATGCATTAGTGGACACAGGATGTGAGCAAACCTTTGGGTGGTGTGTCGTGGTGGCCACAAGGTCAAGTAGCCATCTCCTGTATCCTTGGAGACACAACGGCATACCCCAGAATTCAAAGAATTAATGCAAATAATGGCAGTCTCAGCCACACATGTAAACGTGGCAGATAAAAGAAAAGGGAATAAATTGGTGATGTGTTTCCTTTTCAAGCTGAAATGTTTGTTCCTATTTTCCATCCTAGAAAAATGAATAAAGAGAGAAGGACTGCAAAATGGGAAGGAGCATCACTGAGACAAGGTTGGGGTCTGGTGGAAGAGAGTGGTAAAAAACACCAGTCAAAGGGAACTGGAACGCAGTGTGATCGAGAGGGCAAGTTACTGGGTCATCTAGGGCAGATGATACTCCAACCCCTCTCAATATACCGGACATGTGGTACTCAAGCACAGAGATAGTGTGGGGCAAACATAATGACCTGTCACTAGTGCAGGCTTGGTGGCAGGTCCAGTCTATTGAAGGTAAAAGTGTTGATGGCTCTGGGGCGCTAGTATTTCTGAACTTCAGTATCAAGGGGAAATTACTGTATAGGGTAAACCTTGCCATGGGCACAGGTCAGCCTGCAACACAATTATTGGTTCCCCCGTCTTGTCAGCCCGAGGTCATGAGGCTGGTGAAGTCCCTTTAGCAGGGCACCTCAAAGCTGACAAGACAAGGTTGCAGATATTGGTTTGATTCTACTGGGTAGGTCTTCATAGTGATGTGTTGAAATATGTAGCCACATGCCCAGACTGCCAGAGAGTGGACCCTGGCCCTTAAGTTCCACCGCCGATTATTTCCACTCCTTTTGAACACATTGCAATGGACATAGTGGGCCCTTTGCTACCTTCTGACTCTGGATATATGCATATATTAGTAGAGGCAGTTCCATCGAGGTCCACTAGTGCTGCTGCAATAGCCACAGAGTTAGTGCAGATTATGACTAGAGTAGGGATGCCCAGGGAGATTTTGACTGATCATGGAACTTTTTGTCTAACACATTACAGCAGGTATATAAAATATAAAAAATATGGCCCATGAGGACCTCTGTTTATCATCCACCGACAGATGGTTTAGTGGAACGATTTAATCAGACCTTGAAGAAGATGCTGAGACATTTTGTAACACAAGAACGAAAACATTGGGCATCGCTTCTTCCCTACCTCCTTTTTGCAGTGAGAGAAGTGCAGCAGAGCTCGACAGGGTTCTCCCCCTTTGAGCTCTTGTACGGCCAACAGCCTTGCGGCATCCTCAATCTGTTGAGAGAGGGGTGGGAATAGCACAAAAGCTAGTCCAAAAATGTAGTGAAGCAGGTGCTCCTACTAAGAGATCACCTGGATTTCATTTGGCACAGGACAACCACAAATAGGCTCAGCACCAGCAACAGCAGCATTACAATAAAAATGCACTAATGCAAACCTTTCAACCAGGAATGTAGGTAATGCTGCTGCTTCCCTCCTCAGAATCGAAATTATGGCAGGGGCCATATGAAGTGATTCGGACAATAGGAAAGGTGAATTATTAAATTAGAAATCCCGATCGCCGTAATGAAAGTAAAATTTATAATGAAAATTTATTAAATCCCTAGTAGGCAAGGGAGGTCTTATCTATAGCCCCAGGCAATGTAGAGGATGATTTAGGCCCCTGTCCAGAGACTCCTAGCAGTAAAATAATTTTGATGAGGAGCTGGAGTTACCTCCACCACCAGAGGGAGAGGAGCTGCAGCTGATTAAGCCCGCAATGCCTGGGGTTGCCCATTCCCCACTACCTGGGTTTTCCAGTCCAGCACCGCCTGGGGTTGTCCATTCCGCACCGCCTGGAGCTGCCGTGCCTGCAATGCTTGGGGTTGCCAAGCCTGCAATGCCTGGGACTGTTGAGCTTGCAGTGCCTAGGGCTGCCACGTCTGTACCACCTAGGGCTGCCACGCCTGCCCTGCCTAGGGCTGCCAAGCCTGCACCGCCTGAAGATACCTGCACGACACAGCCTGGAGATGCCTTCAAGTCATCTCCCGGGGATGACTGCATGACACCGCCCAGGGATGCCCCCAAGTCACTACCTGGGGATGCCCGCAAGTCACCGCCGGGGGATGCCTTCAAGGCACCAACCGACGATGCCCAGGAATGCTACACGACACTGCCTGAGGATGCCTGCAAATCACTGCACAGGGATGTCTGCATGTCATTACCTGGGGTGATGTTAAATCCAGCCATAGCCCTTGCACTGCTGGAAAGTCTGGGGTCGGAGCCCCAGAAAAGGAAGCCATCAGCTACAGGGCACGAGGGAGAAGTGGAGTTCCTGCTGCCACCTTCATGGTCAGGGGCTCCCCTCCTGGGTTCACCGCCCAAGGGTCTGGAGCTGTCGCTGTTGGAGGATCTGGTGCTGTCGCCTCCTGAGGACCATCTCCTACCCTATCCTGCACTGTCCAGGGCTGTTGAGTCTGCTTCGCCTGGGGTCGCCAGCTCTGTCTCGCCTGGGGTAGCTGGAACTGCTTCGTCTGGGTTCAGCGGAACTGCTTCGTCTGGGGTCGCCGGAACTGCTTCGCCTGGGATCGCCGGAACTGCTTCGCCTGGGATCGCCGGAATTGCTTTGCCTGGGGTCGCCGGAACTGCTTCACCAGGGGTCGACGGAATTGCTTTGCCTTGGGTTGCCTTCCAAAATATATGTGAGAATGTGGCTGGAGTCTCAATTATGTAATTGTTAATTATTGGTTATTTAGGGCTCAAACTATAAAAGCGACGTGAAATCCTTGGTCGGACGAGAGAGTTGTGAGGAGAATAATGCTAATGCTACCAGCCAGTGAACAAGTGGACTTGTGTTGTCCAAAATGTTTGGACAACGTGCCCTTTTCTTTGTGTTTTGTTTAAATATTTAGTTTTGTTTGTTTAATAAAACATTGAGCGCCAATGCACTCAGTTTCAACCCTGTATACCTTTTGTTATTGTTTTGCACTTCTTCCTGCTCTGTGACATCATCACCCACCTCATCACAGTAACATATGAAACTAAATAAAATGACATGCAAAAACAAAAAGAAATAACTTTGTGCTGATGTGCTTTTGAAAATGTCGGCTGCAATGGGAGTCGAAAGATACCATTGTTAAGCAACTTGACAAGAGAGACAACTGGGGGTGGAGTTGAAACGCCGACACAGGCTTGCAGGATTTATTCACAAACAAATCGAAAGCAAAAAGGTAGTGTTATTATTAGCCATGGTAACACGCAAAGGACACATACAGCAAGCTGTACAAAAACTACAAATAAAAGGTGGCACACAGGGCGAGCGCTAGCCTTATAAACGAGGTGTCCCGCTCCAGGAACCGGCTACATTACGTAACCCTTGCTATACATTACATGGGATCACTATCCCCTAAACTAACCTACTGATGAGCCGGTATTCATACGACGACTCCTGCTGCTTCACACTGCCTTGGCTGGGCATTGCCTTCACGAGCACCGCTTGCAGTTTCATTGTTGTGTAGCTGTTGTTCCTGCAGAGCGGACCCTCTTCTCCCGAATACACGCAGCTCCCCTCTGCAGCATGGCATTGCAATCGCCCCGAGCCATCTCCACCGGATGTTTTTATGCCGACGGACACTCGGTCAAGACCAGACCAGCTGATTATGGACCAGCACAGCCAATCACTTGCTGCCCTTCCCCTCAACCAAGCCTAACAGCCAGCAAGTCTCAATTGAGGGCCTGTCTGTAAACAATAATTCAATCAAACAAATCAACTCCAAAACGACACATAATAAATCCATTCCCACATACAAATTACACCAACATTAATTCCCCATTGTGCAGGGCAATCGCCCTGCCAAAAGCAACATTAGCTGTTATTGCTTTTGGGGAAAATATGGCTTGTTTGTTTGTACACTATTTTTGCTTTTGTGACCAAGACAGTGATATTTCAAAATATCACTATTCCCAATGGGAAAACGGGCAAATGTGTGTCTTTTCGTTCACATAAAGTCAGAAAAAAACAACATATGAATCCAAATTAACATGTATTTGTACTAAAGTAATACAAAAATGACTACAAAAGATTTAGAAGTGAGTAGTTTTTCGAGATTTACGATTATGTATTTATGTGTGTATTCTTCCGCGCTCCCATCTCGCCAGCATCTCCCGCTACCAGTACCAGCATCATTTCTCGCTTTGTCTCGTGTACTAGTCACAGTAGTATGCGCATGTGATCTCTTTGCTCCGTGTTAACTTAGCGTAACTGTCACCAGTCAACAACACCCTGGCCTTAAACTATAAGGATTCAAGGTAAATAAAACATTACTTTTTATTATGTTATAATTGTATTACTTTTTACATGTTACATTGCTCAGTATGTTATAGTATTTGCATTGTTTTTATGTACTGTGTTTTTCATTTGTGTTTAGTGAAGGAAAATGCAACTTAGAATGGCTTTGACCTAACCCTCTATTTCCCATAAGATCTAGTATTTACCAACTGCGGTTTTGCCAACCACGGGGGTTGTCAAGAACGTAACCGCCACAGTTGGCAAGGGGTTACTGTATTAACAAACAATAAATAATTGAAAATTAATTTTGTAAGTATAATTTATATAAATGAGTAGATCGGATGCCTTCGACATTATGACGCTAGATAAGAGAATGTGAATATCACTGTAGACCAGATATATTAGCCTAACAAAAAATAAATAACTTAAAATTAATTTTGTAAGTAAAATTTATATTAATAAGTACATCGTATATATTCGACAGTATGACACTAGATAAGGGAATGTGAATATCGCTGCAGGACTGCAGGAAGCACTGGGGCCAGCGCCTCAGAAAAGAGGGCTGCCAGATATAAAGGGGTGGGAGGTCAGGAGACCAGTTCCCCCTGCTACAGTTTGGCTGGTGACCCGGAAGAGGGAGCTACCAGCCAGGAAGACATGGGGGGAGGAGGACCTCCTACTATGGCCACCCCCATCGATTATTCCAGACCCCTCCTCCCGGACATTGAGACTGAGGGGGGAGGTGGTTGTTGTTGTCATGTGTGCGTTGCACAAGGGGAGATATGTAACCGGACGAGCAGCTCCGTACAGTATTTATTTCTAGAGCGGGGTTTCCCCCTCCGCCCGTGTTATTTTGTATTTGTTTGTTTTATGATTTATTATATATTGGACGGCAAAGTGCCGTCCGTGTTGTTTTTGTTAAAGTGTGTTCTGGCAGAAGCGAGGTTAGTAAACTCGTCCTCTGCCAGGAGTGATTTAAAACATTGCGCAAAAGATGGCCATCTCCCGAATTAAGTGTATAAAAAGCCTGCAGCTCTCTATGTTCGGGGGTGGGTGTTTCGACAAGTGGAGAACGGGAGAGCGAGAGGAGAAAATCTAAAACTAAAACTAAAAACGAAACTGAAACTTAAAGGATCTGTGACGTCTACTGCCCAGCCGGACCTTAAGTGTTATTATTGTGTTGGTGATTTGCTGCGTTACCTGATCTCTGTGTTTTTGTTCCTTTTTCTGGTCTGACGTCACCGCAACGCCATTTCCTGACACGCATATAGATGCATTTGGGGTCCGTTCTGTTCTTGCTCACAGTATATTATATTTGTGGTTTATTAAGAGAAAAATATGGTTGACGATCATTTTAAATCATTAATTAAGTGTTGACAGCGTTCACATTTATTGTACTTCTGTAGTCAGTCAGCTTCTCTAATCTCACCCAGCATTTAATGTCAGTATTATTTTAATGTTATTTATGTATTTATTGTACTCTATACCAGTGTTATTAACCACCATCAAAAAACTCTATCCACCCCCAAACAAAATCCTGGCTACACCACTGGTTGGGGTTAATGTTAAAGCGATAGGGGTTCAAGGCACTTAACAATTCAGAGAATTAAGAAATGCAGGAAGGTACATAGTTGTGTGTGTGTGTGTGTGTGTGTGGTTTAGAAAGTGCCCTTCCATAATTAAATTGGGGCCCCCCTGGTGTCCCCCAGTGTGCAGTACTCTAGAATCGCCACTGTCTGAGATGTAGGTCCTCTATTTTATTTTTCACACATAAATGTTTGCTTAGGCTGAGGGAGAGCAATCTTGTCTCCTATACATGTTTCTTAAGGCTGATAGGTAGAGCAAAGTGTGATGTTGCCCCCGGTGCATTACTTGGTCAGTGTTGTGGCCCTTGGGCCAGCAAAGGATGGGCCTAAAACCAGTTCCAAAATGTTTTTCCAATATTACAACAGCAAGAGAACATTCAAAGAGGAAGTTAAATGTCTAGAGATACAAATGGCAAAATCATAGATGAAGAAAAAAATAGCAAATATATTAAATGATTACTTTTCCCATGTTTTTACAAAGGAGGATACAGACAACTTGCCCCACATGTCATCCAGTTCCTATTCAGTTTTAAATAACTTCAGCATAACTGAGGCATAACTGTTAAAGGGACTAGGAGCTCTTAAAAAATAAACAAATCCACTGGGCCAGTGAAGATCCATCCAATAGTACTCAAAGAAATAAAATGTGTAAATAACTCAGTATTTACAAACCATTAACCAAGATCATGCAATAGTCTCTTGACACAGGGGTTGTAGCGAGAGACTGGAGAATTGCAAAAGTAATACTGATCCACAAAAAGGGAAACAAAACCGAGCCAGGTAACTGCAGACCAATAAGCCTGACTTCTATTATATGTAAAATTATGGAAATTATTATAAGATCCAAACTGGAAAATTACCTATATGGTAACAGTATCCTGGGAGACAGTTAACATGGGTTTAGGAAAGGGAGAGCGTGTCTAACTAACCTGCTTAATTTTTTTTGAGGATGCAACATTGACAATGGATAATTGCAAAGCATATGCCATGGTTTATTTAGATTTCCAGAAAGCTTTTGACAAAGTCGCACATAAAAGATTCATTCTCAAACTGAACGCAGTAGGGATTCAAGGAAATGCATGTACATGGATTAGGGAGTGGTTAACATGTAGAAAACAGAAAGTACTGATTAGAGGAGAAACCTAAAATGGAGCAAGGTAACCAGTGGAGTACCACAGGGATCAGTGTTAGGTCTTCTGCTATTCCTAACCTACATTAATGACTTAGATTCTGATATAGAAAGCAAACTTATTAACTTTGCAGATGATACAAAAATAGGATTAGCGGCAAACTGTTGCAGCAGTGCAAGGTCATTCAAAATGATCTAGACAAGATTCAGAACTGGGCAGACACATGGCAAATGACATTTAATAGAGAAAAGTGTAAGGTACTGCACGCAGGAAATACAAATGTGCATTATAAATATCATATGGGAGATACTGAAATTGAAGAAGGAATCTATGAAAAAGACCTAGGAGTTTTTGTTGACTCAGAAATGTCTTCATCTAGACAATGGGGGGACGCTATAAAAAAGGCTGTGGCAAAGTGCCCTCACCGGTCGAGAGGGAGATTGTTGATTCGGATTCATTCACTCTCCGTCACATATCCCACCGCTCAGAGTGGAGCCGAAGGAACACTCGACTGAATCTACCTTACCCATTACACCCCCCTCCCGGGAAAAGTAATCCACATTTTGATGATCTTTCCCTGCACGGTGTGTCATGAAATATATGAAGGGTTGCAGCGCCAGATACCACCGAGTTATTCGGGCGTTGCTATCCTTCGTCGTGCTTAACCATCTGAGTGGGGCGTGGTCAGTGACGAGATTGAATGAATGACCCAAGAGGTAATAGCGTAAGGTCTGAGTGGCCCATTTAATGGCCAGACATTCCTTTTCTATGACGGAGTAGTTGTGCTCCCGATGGAGCATTTTCTTGATTACGTAGAGGATGGGGTGTTCTACTCCATCGACCTGCTGGGACAAGACCGCCCCCAGACCAACATCCGAAGCGTCGGTGTGGAGGAGGAATTCCTTATCAAAATCTGGTGTGATCAGGGCGGGGGCTCGGCAGAGTCGTTGCTTAATGGTATCAAAGGCTCCCTGACATTCCCCTGTCCATTTGATTAAATTTGGTGCGCTCTTTTTAGTGAGGTTCACTAGAGGGTTTACCACTGTGGCGTACTCGGGGATGAATCGACGCCAACCCCAAGAGAGACCTCACCTGGGACTTGGTTTTCGGGATTTGCACGTCCATCAAAGCCTGGACTTTGGTGGCGACGGGTTTCACCTGCCCATGTCCCATAATAAATCCGAAATATTGTGATTCTTCTTTGGCAAAGGCACATTTACCCAAGTTAGCTGTCAGCCGGGCTACCCTCAGAGACTGCAAGACGACTGCGACCCTAGTCAAATGCTCCCACCAGGTGGAGCTGTAAATCACCACATCATCAATATACTCTGCTGCATATTCATGATGTGGGCGTAAAACCTGGTCCATTAGTCTCTGAAAGGCAGCGGGCGCACCATGTAGCCCAAACGGCATGGTTGTGAAATGAAACAAACCATCAGGGGTAGAAAATGTAGTTTTCTCACGTGATCTGCGGGTTAATGGGATCTGCCAGTATCCCTTCGTCAGGTCCAAAGTAGAAATGAACCTCGCCGTTCCCTTCTGTCTAGAAGCTCGTCGACCCGAGGCATGGGATATGCATCGAACTTGGCAATAGCGTTCACCTTGCGGTGCCGTCCTTTTTGGCGACTATCACAATCGGACTGCACCACTCGCTCCTGGAAGGCTCAATCACCCCAAACTCAAGCAACCCGCACCTCTTTGTGAACGCCACTTCGTCGACTTTCTGGGATCTGGTACGGTCTCTCTCGAACTGTGACACCTGGGGGAGAGATAATGTCATATTCAATGAGATTAGTTCTGCCGGGCACATCAGAAAAAAACATCCCTGAACTCCTCAATTAACCTGCGCAGATTTCTCTGCTGATCTGGGAGTAACTGTTCCCCCATTGGAATGTTCTGTATGCTAGGAGCCTCTATACAGGGTCCAAAATCATCCTCTACCTCACCTGGGGCTATAAATAAGGCATCCCTTGCCTGCCAGGGCTTTAATAAATTGACATAGTAAATTTCCCGTTCATTACGGCGATCGGGCTGCTGAATTTCATAATTAACTTTCCCTATAGCCCGAATCACCTCATATGGCCCCTGCCATTTAGCATATAGCTTGGATTCCGACATGGGAAGAAGCAGCATTACCTTGTCTCCTGGTCGAAAGGTCAGAATCCGTGCATTTTTGTTGTAATGCTGCTGTTGTCGGTGCTGCGCCGATTTTAGATTGTCCTGGGCCAAACGACCGACCAAATCCAGGCGATCACGGAGTAGGAGCACATGCTGCACTACGTTTTTGGACGAGCCTTTATGCTCTTCCCACCCCTCTCTCAACAGATCGAGGATACTGCGAGGTTGTCTGCCATACAGGAGCTCAAAGGGGGAGAACCCTGATGAACTCTGCGGCACCTCTCTCACTGCAAAAAGGAGGTAGGGGAGAAGTGATGCCCAATGTTTTTGCTCTTGATTCACAAATCGTCTCAGCATCTGCTTTAATGTTTGATTAAAATGTTCCACCAAACCGTCCGATTGTGCATGATAAACAGATGTCCGGATGGGACGTATTTTTAATATTTTATACACCTGCTGCAGCGTTTGACAGAAAGTTAGTCCCATGGTCAGTCAGTATTTCTTTGGGGATCCCTACTCTCGACATAATCTGTACTAGTTCTTTGGCTATTGCAGCAGCACTAGTGGACCTCAATGGAACTGCCTCTGGGTATCGCGTTGCATAATCCACCACTACTAATATATGCATATACCCAGAGTCAGAAGGTAGCAAAGGGTCAACTATGTCCATTGCAATGCGCTCAAAGGGAGTGGAAATAATTGGCAGTGGGACCAAAGGAGCGGGGTGCACTCGACCCGACGCTATTCGCTGGCAGTCTGGACATGTGACTACATATTTCGACACTTCATTATGAAGTCCTACCCAATAAAATCGAGCCAATATGCGTTCCCTCATCTTGTTGACTCCCCAGTGTCCTGCAAAGGGGATGTCATGCGCCAGCCTCATGACCTCAGGCCGACACGATGGGGGAACCATCAATTGCATTACAGGCAGTCCTGTGCCCTGGGCAGGGTTTACCCTATACAGTAATTGCCCCTTGATAATGAAGTGCGGATATACCAGCGCCCCAGCGCCTTCAACATCCTTACCTTCAATAGACCGGACCTGTTCCCAAGCGTGCACCAGTGTGGGGTCGTTTTTCTGGTCCCACACTAGGTCCGCGCTTGAGCCCCACGTGTCCGGTACATTGGGAGGGGCTGGAGTAGCATCTGCCCTGGATGGCCCAATAACCTCGCCCCTTCGGTCACACTGCGTACCGACTTCCTTTGAGTGGCGTTTGATACCATCTGTGCTCTTTCCCACCAGTCCCCAGCCTCGTTTCAGAGATGCACCTTCCCATTTTTCGATCCGTCTCTCTTTCTTTGTTTTCCTAGGACGAAAAAGAGAATTAAACAGGTCGGCTTGCAGGGGAAAAATATCACCAATTGTTTCCCCTGCTCTGTCTGCCATGTTTACGTGTGTGGTCGGGACTGCCTTTTGGAGCAATTGTCGATACTGTGGCCAGTCCCGACCCAGGATTACGGGGTACAGCAGCCTTTCCACCACCCCCACTGTGAGGTGGCGTTGTGTCTAACCTATCGACACGTATGCTTTTAGGGTGGGATATGTCGCCGTGTCTCCATGGATACAGGAGATCGCCACCTTGCCTTGTGGCTGCCACGACATACCGCCTAAGAGAGACGTTTGAATTAAGGTCTGTGCACACCCTGAGTCCACTAAAGCATGGGTACTCACACTACCAACCAATACATCAATAATACAAGGCCCCTCCCGACCCTTTCCCCGTACCTTACCTGCCTCAGATGCCAGATAACATGTCGCCATGTTGCACTCCATTGCCGCGGGGCACAAGCGCGCGATGTGTCCAGGCTCATGGCACCTGAAACAGACAATCGGGGCAGAAGGCACTGGGGTTAGCTGTCTGTCCCGCTGCTGATACTGCAGCGGGTCGGGGGCAGTAAATCTACCCCAGCTGGGGGCCAACCGCTGTTTCCATGGTAGGGAGGTGGGCCAGCCCATTGAGGCTGGTGATCTGGGAGGCCTGGTTCCCAACTAGATAGACGAGGGCACTGATCCGCGGGTGATAGGCGCGACGAGAGGGGTCAGTAGTCCTGTCTTTACGGAGACCAGGGAGTCCTCATAATCCTCCGTAAATCTGACGGCAGCCTCCAAGGTGGTCGGATTGTGGCGCCGTATCCATCCCTGGGTCTCGGTGCAGACCACATGGCAGAACTGCTCCAGGACGATGGCTTCTCCCATTTGCTGACCCGTTTTTTCTGCAGAGTTGAGCCAGTGCACCATGTGGACACAAAGTTTTTGCACGACCACCCTGGGGCGGGTCTCCCGTGGCCTCCAATACTCCCGGGACCACAGCCGATGTGCCTCCCCCGTGATATTGAGGCGTCGGAGGATGGGCTGTTTGACCAGGTCGTACTGGCTAGCCTCCTCGTTGGTCATAGCCTGATACGCTGCCTGAGCTTCCCCAATCAGACAGGGACCCAGTTGGCTGGCTGAGTACTCCTTCGGCCATGATGCAGTGGTGGCCAACTGCTCAAAGGCATCCAAGTACGCCTCCGGGTCATCCTCCGCAGTCATCTTTTGTGCCTGTGTATTAAGAGGCGCCATCACGGGTACTGCTGGAGTTCGGGGTGCGTTTCCAAGACCGACCGTCTCGATCAGCGCCATGTATCTCTCCTCCCTCTGTCTATCCTCCGTCTCCCATCTGTGCTCCAGTGCCTGTAGCAGCGTGGTTAGCGCAGCTATGTCCATGGACCCCACTTCTAAAATCACTTGTGGCAAAGTGGTTTGTAGTGTTCCGGTGTATAGGTGATTTGAGGTGATCCAACAAAGGACAAACACAAAGTTTACCAGTCAGGTTTCTTAATGCCCTTTAAACCGGGTTTCAAATAATAAAGTTGGCTCTACCCAGCAATGGGTATTGCCAGTGAAAACTGGACTCAAATAATAAAGCTGGCTCTACCCAGCAATGGGTATTACCAGCTACAAAACAAAGGGGTTGCAGTCCCGAAATAAAAAACACAAAACACGTCTCCAAACTGGGTGCTCTGGTGCAGGTGCGGTGCTCTGAGTGCTGGTGCTCGTGCGCGTTCAGGTCCGGGCTTCTTGCTGCAGCTCCAGCTTCGTATCAGCCGTCTGGCAAAACAAACACAACACTTCTCAATGAACCCACACTTCATTCAAGGTTCCGTCCTTGTCTCCTCCCATTAACCACAACAAAGGAGCCGATTACAGTGTCACGTCCCCCTAAAGTACCCTAAGCCCCGCCCCCTCCGATAGCTAGTTCAATCACGTCTCCTCCAATTCATGACTGAAACTTCACTCACCGTACTAGGGCGATGACTCCAGGTACCATAACGCCGCCCTCTTCCTGAATGGCCGGCTTCCGACTGTCCCTGGGATGAACTGCCCAACCATTCAGTAGGAAGCCCGCAGCTCCTGTTGTACAGTGCCCTCACCGGTCGAGAGGGAGATTGTTGATTCGGATTCATTCGCTGTCCGTCACATAGGCCAACAAGATGCTTGGATACATTGTGAAAAGTGTTGAATTTAAATCAAGGGAAGTAATGTTAAACTGTTCAATGCATTAGTAAGACCTCATCTTGAATATTGTGTTCAGTTCTAGTCGTCTCGCTACACAAAGGATATTGTTGCTCTAGAAAGAGTGCAAAGAGCGACCAGAATTATTCCGGGTTAAAAGGCATGTCATATGCAGACAGACTAAAAGAATTTAATCTATTCAGTCTTGAACAAAGAAGACTACTCGGCGACCTGATTCAAGCATTCAAAATTCTAAAAGGTATTGACAATGTTGACCCAACGGACTTTTTCGACCTGAAAAAAGAAATAAAAGAAACAAGGGCCAGGGGTCACAAATGGAGATTAGACAAAGGGGCATTCAAAACAGAAAATATGCACTTTTTTGCACAGAGAATTGTAAGGGTCTGGAACCTACTCCCCAGTAATGTTGTTGAAGCTGACACCCTTCAAGAAGCTGCTTAATGAGATTCTGGGATCAATAAGCTACTAACCAAACGAACAAGATGGGCTGAATGGCCTCCTCTTGTTTGTAAACTTTCTTTGTATTGAAAAGTTTGTATTTAAAAGTTTGGTAGAGTTGTGTATTTCTGTCACAACTCTACCGAACTTTTGCGATAGGACGTGTTCAGGTCATGTGATTGCTCTGCTAGGAAATACGATACTAAAGGCGTAATTTCTTGAGACCGAACAGACCGATTTGGTGATACCGTTCAGTCGAGGAGCAGAACAATGGCGGAGCCCCGCAGGTACAGCTCTGGACAAAGTTTTGCATCAATTACATTTTTGGGGGGATTGAGACATAATTTAAAAAAAATAGATGAACATAATTTAGGTGTTTTATTTAGCATCATAATCAAAGAAACTACAGAACAATATTACAAAAGCCATAAAAGTAGTACAGTACAGTAGTTCATGTTGGATTTCAAAATGTCAGATTTTTAAATTGCTGTCAGTTTTTCATTAAGTATGGAAAACTACAAAACGGTATTTAATTCAATATATGAATGTAGCATTATTCAGCAGGTTTCATTCGACTCAAAATTATTTAATTATATAGGGAGATGAAAAACTTTTGGCCATAGCTGTACTGATAGATAAATTACAACTGTACATGCAATACTGGCAACATACAATAAATGCAGCCTTGATTTATGATGGTCTGTACAGTATAGCAAATATTTTAAAATATTTGTCCCATAATATTAATCTTATACGTTATTACATATGATATAACTACTGCTTGGAACTTTCTGTCTGAAAAAAAAATCACAATACACAAACAGTATCCCCAAATCAATGTCAGCCATAATGCTAGAACATAAATGAAAATAAATGGCTAAACCTGTTCCATTTCCACATCGAACAAGCTGAAGAGTCAAAGTCAGAGTCAGAGTCTGTCCGCCTCATGAAATACTGCTTTAAGTAATGGATGGTAAAAATTCAGTATTTAAAAAAATGACATGCTTTAATTAATTTAAGTATGTTCATAGAATTATGTTTTTGCTTATAAATTGTAACAAATGTATTTGTATTTATATAAACTTTTTCATACTAACTTTTGTACTTGATAACATTCATTTAGGGTTAATTGATGGAAATAAATATAAAACTGGGATGGTAAAGGTTAAATAATAAACCTTAAGCTGAGCTGGAGCTGAAAGTCAAGTAGAAACTAGATATATGTAAAAACAAAAACAAAACAAAAAGACAATCAGTTCTCCAGATGTTTTCTAAAGCAGGTGAAACATTGACTAATTCAGGCAATGCCTCAAATCTTGTTTTTAGGTGCGATCTGACAGGGATAAGTTCACAATTTACCTGGATGTGAAACATTTCTCACCTGAGGAACTCAGTGTGAAGATTGTGGATGATTATGTAGAAATCCAAGGCAAACATGGAGAAAGACAGGTAAGTCGTCCATAGCCTGGCATTATTAATGTAAACATATGGTAGTACAGGAAGAGTAGATTGATATGAAAATGTTTTAGGAGGGAAGGGGGCGGGACGGCTTAGTATCATGACAACCATCTCTGGTTCTTAGTTACTGTGCTTCCATTCCTCGTAAATTCCTGCCTCCACCATGTTTTAACATCATATTCTATTTAGGAACTAAAGAATAGGATTGTCTCAGCTTGTATTTAAAAGATTACATTGATTTCTGACTTGAAATGACCAAAAATTCAGTGTTTATGTAAAAACTATTTTAGGTTCAAGAATGCATTAGGACAGTTTATTATAATTGAATGTCACAATTGAATATTTATACTTGTGTCATTTGCTTATAACCTGACAACCCTTAAAGTTTTGTGAATAGATCCCTATGGCAGAGCAGAAGTCCTGCTGGTGTAAAATCTGTTCCTGCCAGCAATCGCATATGTGACCATTCCCCAAATGGGTAACTGAGTGCTAATTGGGGAGTGGCAACATGTATAAAAAGGAAGCAATATCCTTTGTTTGTTGGAGGAATTTGAGTGTGTGTGTGCGTGCGTGCGCGCTGTGATTTTTGTGTTGTTTTTCAAAATAGTACTGAAGGCTAATGCCCGGCCTACAAGTGTGTTCTTTTGTTTAAATCTTTTGTTTTGACCCTTGTGTTGTGTTTTGTTCCTGTTTGTTTTTGTTTTTGTGTTTAACACTTTGAATGCAACATTGTTTTCCTGTAGAATGTTGTCTTTATATTTCCTTGAAAACCTTAAAAAAACAAAAAAAGAAAAAAAAGATACAACAAAAGGATAATATGTTCCCTACTTTGCAGGCTATGAAATGGTTGGTTGTAAAGGTATGCATTTTATTATTTGATTGGAAAAATGGGTAAAAATCCATACAATATAGGTAAATGTGAAATAATTTCCTAATAAATAATTTTATACAGTACTTTCTACATTGTATGTCTTCAGGAAAGGGTAATGTTTGAAAAACTATGTAATATATATATATATATATATTATATATATATATATATATATATATAATATATATATATATTATATAATATATAACACAAAAATTAAATTTACAAAACATTAGAAACAAAGAAAATCAATAAATATTTCAACAATGCAAGTTATTTGAATTAATATATAGGGAGACCATAGATGGATATTTAAAAGTAAAAAAAAACAGGGGCTCCTGAGGGTTCTGAATTCTTGGATGGGATTTATAAAACACGCAATGACATAAACATGCAATTAACACGTGATTTGCGGGGGAAATGTGTCTGTGCGCTTTAGCCCTTGATGCATATGTAATTCTGTATGTGCATTTATAATTCTGGGGTGTTTCTGAACAAAATCGCTAAAATTGGGAGGGGATTTTGCAAATTAGGTCTATTAACGGTCCTATGTCGGATCTGGTCCGACATCATGAAAATCCCTTTCCGGTCCATTTTTGGACTCTGTCCGACATTGCCTAAAACATCAAGTTTTGCTTTTAAGCCAGAAAAAGCAGAAGTGAGGAGTTTTGTGATCATCTCTGATCGGAAAGAAGGTGGAGACAGCCGAATAGACCATATACAGGCTGAGCAAAGCCGAATTGAACAGATGGAAACTGAGACACACAGAGTGAGAATGGCACAGAGAAGGCAGAGAAAGTCAAGGCAGCCTGAAGAACTTGCATAGATGATGGATGAGGCAGAAAATACAGACGAAAGCAGTTTGGATGATGATTTTGATCAATCTAGTGACGAGGAAGTAAATATTTCTCTTACTGAGGACTCTGAGGAAAGTGACCACGAACCAGACCCGCAGCCGGAGGGCGAATGGAGACGCGCATCGGAAAGTGCAGATGCTTTCACAAAACTCCCATTTACTGTGATAAATAGGGGATATCAAGGGAGTACTACTTTAAGAACTGCACTGGAGTTTTTTCAACTTTTTTTCGCGAAGCTTTGCTTACTGAAATTGTAAATTAAACCAATAGACATGCAAGCGTAAAACTAACAGGACTGCTGCATCATAATTCTATTTGGAACTCCTGGAAACCTGTTACGTTACCAGAGATGAAGGCATCTTTTGGTGTTCTGCCGAATATGGGACTGAATGTAAAAATGGACATAAAAGAATATTTCTCAGAGATATGTTTTTCAAAGATGTATTCACGTTTCTTGCAGATCTTTTGGATACAAAACCTTTGCCCCCTGCCCCCCACCCCACAAAATGCCGTGAGCTGTTTATCCCAGGTAGAGACATTTGCATTGATGAGAGAACCGTTGCCTTCAAGAAGGATTATCTGCAAGTGCTACAGTCCTCAGAAGCCTACCAAGTGAGGGATGCGTATACTTGTTTTACCTGATTGTGAAACTGGTTATGTCTCTGCTATTGTTCCTTACTTTGGTAGCCCAACAACAGACTCCATGTTGAGACCTGACATGTCATTTTCATCAAGAATTGTTCATCACCTGTGTGAAACATTTCATTTGTTTACAGACAACTTTCATTTGTTTACAGACAGATTTTACACAGATTACGACCTGGCCATGGAACTACTAAAAATAAAAATCCACCTTACTGGAACAGCAATGGCCAACAGAAGAGAATTGCCAGTACCAGTGAAGCGAGGCCTCAAACAAAAAAAAAAAATGAGACTGCCTCATTCTGCAAGGAGAACAAGGTCATGGTGCTAGAATGGAAGGACAAACGGCGTTCTCATGATAAGCACCTTCCATGGCAGTGACTGTGAGAAGGTACAGCGCACTATCAAGAGAGGAGCACTTGAAGAGCTGGACAAGCCTTCAGTTATCTGTGATTACACCAGCAAGATGGGTGCAGTGGACTGGGTAGATCACTACTGTGACAGCTATGCTTTCACAAGAAAGTCTCTGAAGTGGTGGAGGAAGATGTTCTTTTGGCTGCTGGAAGTAGCAATTATGAAGAGTGCTATCCTGTTCAATTTGATGAAGGTGGAATCAGGACAGCTACCTGTTCACCATAAAACTTCAGGAAAGCCTTACTGATACAGCTGGTGGGAGATGTGTGCAACCCTGGCTCAAGAAAATGTGGTCGTCCATCATCAACAGACAGAGAAGAAAGGCTGAATGGAAAGCCACATTTCATTTCCAAAAATGAATTGAAGAGCACCAAAGACTGTGCAGTGTGCAGTGACAGAAAGACAAAAGGGGGGAGGAGAGTGACTGTATGGTTCTGCAAAACATGCTCAAGGCAACCAGGGTTACACCCAGGTGACTGCAAAGGGTTAAATGTTATTAAAGCTGCTTGTAATTGCGGGCCTCGTATTTGCGTGATTATTTTAAGAACTCTGAAAAGAAGTTTGTTGATTTGCCACAGTCAGACAGCAGCTATATAAAAGGCAAAGTGATGTGGGAGACTTGTCTGCAGCAAGGAGACATCGCTTTCAAGGACAAAGAAACATTTAATAACATTTTGTAAGGAGCTCATTTTTTAACCCTTCTGATCAAGTCAGTTTGTAAATTACGGTTCATGAAATACGGTAACGTATTGTTTTGTAAACTCCAATTTTCAATACATATTTCATATCTTACATGACAAAACAGAAAGTCTGCAAATAATGAATATAGAATCCATTTAAAAAAAGGTTCTTAAAAGCACCTAAAAAGGTCTCCCACTGTGGCAAAGCAAGGTTCTAATGAGAGCCTTTACTTCTTAGAGTGTAGGCAAAAGAATGGTGGAGATAAAGAAAAGATGGAATGATATTCCGAGACAAAAGAAAGTCTCATGTACAATGAGGACTCATCCTCCACCATTAGTGTAATAATGCCAACAGAGTTTTTTTTTTGTAATATGTCATTCTGGTATTTAACAACACTGGTTCAGGCAGTATTGTTAAATTCAAGTTGGAAAGAAAATGGTAAAAAAAAAAAAAAGGACAGAGTGATAGATGACGCAGTTAGTTTGTAGCTAGAGCAAATAGTTTTTTAACCAAATATACCATACAGATATGCTTTAAAATCATATATAGAGTAAGAAATACAGACAAACATAAGAAATAGGAGAGTTGTAACTGCATAAGACTTTAAGAAGATATAAGTGGTAGTTAAGCTGAAGACTGTTCGTATGCAGCTGTATTGTTGCTGAACATGTTGCTGTACAACAATAGAAGGATTAGCCACCCGTTTGACTGCCATGGATGTAAGTAAATAAAACTTATTGTTTCTGAAGTTTGAAAAGTCTGTACGACTGGAATTATTCTATACGAAATAAGAAGTTGAACTAATATGCGAAGCACAGTAAATGGATGATGCGTCGTAATGTATAAGCAACCTGCTACAAACTGTGAATATGCGTCTTCCCTTACATGTAGCGTATTTTGATTGCATATGCTTTTCAGTAGATTATTATGATAATATATTATTATAGTAATTTATTATTATATTATATATATGTATTTTTATATTTTCATAAGTAAAAGTTAATTTTTTTTCATAATATTCTATATATTATTTTAAATGTCACTGACAAAAATTTACACCAATCTTTAGATTAATTTAAAATTATAACATTAATAATTATTGATAACATTAGTATAATTTAAGTAAGTTCAGTAGGGTCTTAAGCATTTTTAAAGCAAGTAATACATTCAGCCAAAGTTTAAGGATTATTCGACCAAATAATAACATGATTAGGACGCACTGAAAGTTGAACAAATGTAAAAAAAAATTCATAAGAAATGTAAAAATGCTAAATGTTTTGTTATCTATAATAAGTAGCTCTACAGGAAACACACGTTCTTTTCCGCAAAAAAAAGTCGAGTCAGATACATTTCAAAATTCTTATTGCCTATTCTCCCTCACAAATGACAGACTTTCCTCATATATATATATATATATATATATATATATATATATATATATATATATATATATATATATATATATATATATATATAAGAAATCATCGGATTCTGATAAGGAAACATTAAAAGGAGAGTGTGACAGGGGAGATCTGTGCTGACTGTCTGATGGTGCTGCAGGAAGAGGGCAGCAGCCTTGTAAGATCCGTCAGTCAGTCACGCCACTCTCTGAGTGGCTGAGAGGCGGGCCTTGGGGGATTGCTGGGCCTATAAAATAATGCTGTTATTCCCTCAGACCTGCCCCTTTAAGATGAAAAAATAAGCCAGCGGAAGCACTGCTACCATACCAGGCATAGCCGGAGAAGAACGAGAACAAAACAAAATAAAAAGAAAGAAAAATGATATTTTCGGGGTAATGATGCAGAGTGCAGCACCTTTATTTTTTGATATCTACTGTTTTATTTTCTCTTTTTCTTTGTACCTTCTGTTTTTGATTATTATTTTATTCACTTGCATGTGCACTGAAGGTGATCTTTTAGTCACTTATACCATTGCTGGTAACAACAGTGCAACAGCCACAATATATCAAGCACCCGAATGGTCTTTAGAAACTCAAATGAATTCCTCACCCTTCCACAGAGAACAATACATTCAAACTGGTATATGAAATAAAATGCTCTCTCACCAAAGGAGAAATATATATCATTTGAATACAAAAACTATTAACTTTAGCCAAATTAATCAAAGCAGACACTACTCGCTTCCTCAGTCCTTTCTGTCCACAACAAAAAAGGCAGGCTGTCTCCGCCTCCTGTACACTCTTATTGGCGAGAACCACAGCTGTCTCAACCAGGCAGTGTGTCTGCTACCTGTTCTGAAGCCTTTAGTAGTGTCAGTATTGGGCCTATTATTATTATTATTATTATTATTATTATTATTATTATTATTATTATTATTATTATTATTATTATTATTATTATTATTATTATGTTTTTATGTAAATTTTGTTTAACTTTTTGTTATTGTTAAGTCATTTATTTTGTATTTTTGTCTCTATCAGTTTTCATTAACGATTGTAACCCTAAATTAAAATGAAGAACTCGCCATTGTTTCCTCTACTCCCACTTAAATTCCGGAAGCATCTAGCTGGCTCATTGCACAATGGCATATGTCTAGGATCAAGTGGAGTTTCAGTTCGAACAACCAGCACCTTTTCTTTCATGATCGATACACGCTGAATCGTCTCACTCTACAGGGTAGTCTACCCTAGCCACAGTAAAAAAGCAATTATGTAAATATGTTAAGTGTTTTTAATTTTGCATCCATGCATTGTGTGTGCAATGTACAGTTCAGTTAGAGAATGTAAGAGCTTATTGAATTAAGGTGATGGAGTATATATAGAGTATATAGAGTTGTTGAGGCAGTGAATGTTTACTTAAAAATGTTAGAAATGTTAAGATGTATTGTTTAGAAAAATAATAAAGAGATATGAAGCAATCTGAGAAAAAGAAGTGTAGGATTCCTTTAAGGAACAGTAATACACTGTCGGAAGTAGCAGAAGACTGGAGAGACATCACAGATCATGGTCACAGAGATGTAAGCAGGAGATGTTAGTAATATAATACTACCAATTCCCCAGAGTCTTCATTCACATGCAATACACTACACTTATTGAAAAGTTGATGGATCTAAATACTATTTCATGGACTTAACCTTGATCATGTTACAGGTTAATGTTTGGTTTCTAAAACAGCACATTTGTCTGTTGCCGGTTCAGGACTATAAAGCTATAGTATATATGGTGCACACGTGGACTAGAATTCTAAATAGCTGCAAATGTTGCTTGGGGACAGCTAAATAACCATCAGCTGTGGTGGACTAACCTACATCTTGATGGTCCAATGTTCTTTTCTGTTTATAATTGAATGTATTAAGTACATGCAGGTGATATTAACCCAGCTACCTTTTCCTTCCACACAGGATGACCATGGTTATATTTCCCGTGAGTTCCATCGCCGCTACCGCCTGCCCTCAAATGTAGACCAGTCAGTCATTACCTGCTCGTTGTCTTCTGATGGGCTTCTGACCTTCTGTGGGCCCAAAATTCAGATGGGCACAGACTACAACCACAGAGACCGCAACATCCCTGTCACCTGTGAGGAGAAGCCCACCTCTGCTGCTTCCTCTTAGGCAGATCCTGGAAAAGGCGCAAACGGGGGTGGGAGGGTTGCGAGAGTAGAATCTAACACCACTAAAATATCTTGGCAATCAGGTTCTTCTTCCTTTTTCTCCAAACCAGAGAGCCATTTCATAGATATCAGTCCATATAGGATTTTCTTTTCTCTTTTTTTAAAAGTTATTATTAAAAGGATCAAGGGAGATTTAGCAGGAGCTTAGGGTGAGAGAAAGATCTGCGAGAAAGAAACCTGCCTGTAACCTGTTCATCTTAGATGTTCCAACCAATACATGGGGCAAAATGTGTTAAATCTTGGGGAAAAACTAGTTTGGCCCTATAAGGGAGATTCCACTTCTCCATTTTAAATTCCACTTAAGTGAAAAGTTGGTCAATTTTATACAGACTTATCAATAACTGCAAGTTTTCAAGCAAAAATACAATTGAATGTAGAAAAAAATTTTGAATTGGTAAATCAATTCGTACTGTATGTGCTTACAGTCCCATATGAAAAATCAAAGGAGGGCTATGGGAGGGAAGCAAGTTAAATGTACACTGATGTCGATATGAGGATTTTCATGGTCAGAGAGATTCCACATTTGGGACACTTTCCTACAAAGCCATCCACCCACACGGCTTTCCACTCCTGATCCTTTTGTAATCTCATCTTTCTTTTGCTTTTCTGTAAGTAGTTTTGCCTGTTAAAACTGATATCTGGCACATCATTTAAAATCTAATAAAGCTGTAAAATTTAACAAAATGAAAAAGTTATATTTTTTGTCATTGTTTTAATGTATGTATGACATAGATAGTGTCCAAACACTAATGCAAATGACACAAGTACTTTATAGGAACTATATATCTATGTGTGTGTGTGTGTGTGTGTGTATATATATCAAAATTATTCACCCCCCCCCCCCCCCCCCCCCCCCCCCCTTGGAATTTTCCATATTTTATTGTGTTACAACATGGAATCAAATCAAATGTCAAAGTGAAAAATAAAATCTACAAATTGTTCTAAATGAATTACAAATATAAAACAGAAAATAATTGATTGCATAAGTATTCACCCCCTTTGCTATGACAAACCTAAATAAGCGCTGGTGCAACCAATTGTCTTTAGAAGTCACAAAATTAGTTGAATGGAGCCCACCTGTGTGCAATGAAAGTGTTTCACATGATTTCAGGTTAAATACACCTCTCTCTGGGAGGTCCCACAGTTGGTTAGTACATTTCATAACAAAAACTACATCATGCAGATGAAGGAACATTGGGAGACACTGTGCATACGGTAACAATAGCCTGGGTGCTTCACAAAACTGGCCTTTATGGAAGAGTGGGAAAAAGAAAGCCATTGTTGAAAAAAACTCACATCAAATGTCAGCTAGAGTTTGCCAGAAGGCATGTGGGAGACTGTGGAAGGGTGGTGGGTAATTCACTGACACAAGAGAAAGACAGGTGGATTTGGCAACACCGCACAGGTGCCCAGTTTTATTTTGGGGTGCTCTTTTTCTTTTCGCCCGCAGATGGCGCTGTGGGTCCGTGGTCCGCTTACCAACGATGGTAAACAGAGCCACGGGAATACCAAGCGATGGTACACAATACCGGCGCCCTTGCAGGTGCTTCGAAACAATAATTCAAAACAGAAGGCACAAAGAAACAGGGAAAATAAAACAGTAACAAAACTACTAAGAAAAAAGGTGCTGCACTTGACAACTATATCCCAGTCATCGCTACCCGTGCGACCTGGATCACCATCCTACACTGCCGGCTAACTAGCCTGCTCTTTTACAATACGCCGGGGTCTGCCCAAGGGTTCCCCGCTCTCACTGTCTCGCTGTGAGACTCTTTCTTTTTCTCCCGGCTGATTCCCGGTCCTGGACCAGCGCTTCCACACTCTCGGCGCGTCTAAGTGGGCAGACCTGAGGAAACAGCGGAGCATTATTTTATAGGGCCAACAATCTCCCAAGACTCGCCTCTCAGCCATTCAGAGAGGGGGGAAAGTCCACACACCCACTTTCCCACCTCCCTGTGTCACTGCCATGACTCACAGGCGGTTGTTGGACGACTGCTGCCCTCTTCCTGCAGCCCTGTGAACACGCCAGCAGAGTCAGCACAGACTTTGAGACCAAGTGGACGAAGGTTCTATGGTCTGATGAGACCAAAATAGAACTTTTTGGCCTCAACGCTAAGTGCTATGTTTGGCGCAAGCCTAACACTGCACATCATCCTGAGAACACCATCCCTACCATGAAGCATGGTGGTGGCAGCATCATGTTATGGGGATGCTTCTCTGCCTCATGGCCTGGAAAGCTTGTGAAGATAGAGGGTAAAATGGATGCAGCAAAGTACAGAGAAATCCTGGAGGAAAACCTGCTGAAGTCTGCAAGAGACCTGGGACTTGGGAGAAGATTCATCTTCCTCTTCTTCTTGCAGTGTCCAGATGTGCAAAGCTGGTAGAGACTCATGGCTGTAATTGCTGCCAAAGGTGCCTCTACCAAATATTGACTCAAGGGGGTGAATACTTATGCAATCAATTATTTTCTGTTTTGTATTTGTAATTAATTTAGAACAATTTGTAGATTTTATTTTTCACTATGACATTATGGACTTTTTCTGTGTTGATCAGTGGCAAAAACTCCTAATTAAATCCATTTTGATTCCATGTTGTAACACAATAAAATATGGAAAAGTCCAAGGAGGGTGAATACCCACAAATGTAATAATCTCTCCCAAAAATGTTATAACCATCTACCAACTTTCAGTTATTATTTACTACAAAAAAAATTTTATATATATATATATATATATATATATATATATATATATATATATATATATATATATATATATATATATATTTGTCATAATTAACTAGAATCGTAAACTAACTGTATTGATACAGATAGTTCACTTTATGCTTCTCCGAGCTACAAAAACTAACTACAAAATTTCCAGTACACAGTGAAATCAATATTACCTACGAGCATATAAGTGCAAGTGACCTTTGAGAAAGATCATTAATAACTGGTCTAATTGTTACGTGCCAGTTAGTCTGTACCCATTAGGAATGACCCATTTATCAATAACACGGTGTGGCAAAGTGGTGAGTGGATGCCGGTGAGTGCAGTGCCGTGCAGGTACAAAACACACAGACAATTACTTTCAGGTGTAGGGATGTTTATCGATAATAATAACAACAATGTCCAGAGCCATAGCCAAACACCTGTAAATAATAAATGATGGAAGTCAATACACTTCAGTCTGACCCGCAACCAAAAGTCCAGTTTTTATCACCCACACAAAACACAAAGACACCGACACAGTTCCTATGGTGCGTAGAGAAAAGAAAGTTCTCTGTGAAAAGTGAAGTGCTGGTCTCAAGGTTTGATGCTGGCCTGCAGCTGCAGCTCCGGATCGTGTTAGTATTTTGAATAGACAACACAAAAAGACAGTGTTACAAGACATATTCATTAAACACTCACGTTTCTTTATAGATGCAGGGTGTCCTTTTAGGTTGTATGCTAGCCATTTACTAAGGAACAGATTATTTTGCTATACCCCTATTTTATACCCTTGCTCATGAGCCCTTGATTAACGAGCGCATCTGCTTCTCAAATCCGTGGATGCCATGCCGTTTCCCGTTCGGGTCATTGAGTTCAGGTACCATAGCTCAGTCTCTTTTCTAGCTGGCCGGCTTCCACCTACCCACGGGAATAAAGTGTCATGCCTTTTAGTCCAGGGTACTCTGCTCCCTTTATCTAGTATCCTCTCAGGTCAGGAGGGAGATCTATCACCAAGCGTCATTTGATCTCTGTCATACATGGTCAAGGTTTTGGACATTTACTGTTCACAGAAATACATACAGTATGTTTGTGAAAATAATGTATTTGTTTATTAAGTATTATGATATGAAATCAAATTAACTGTAAAGAATAAAATGTATTTGTAATTTTTTTTTTATTGTAGAACCTTGAATTTATTTAAGAAATGAAAGTTTGTAAGGTAATGAGCATCCTTCATTAATGAGAATAGAAGCATATAAACCTAACAATTAATCATCCAATACACATAACATTGTGCCAAACAATTTTCATTATTTTTATATATGATCAATTAAGCTAAAAAATAAATATAGGTTACTGAAATGTCATAAGTGGGACATAGTAAACGCAGATCTCTGTTTTACTTTGGAAAGGTTAAGTGGAACAGTTGAAAAGAAGCTGGATAAATTTGAGGCCATCGGGCCTGATATTCAAAAGGTTTGAGCACCGCTCAGAGGGGTATGCGCGTCACAAATGGCAGTTGTGGTTAAATTTGCCAAGTTGTCATATTCGAAATGTCCTTTTGCGTGTCACAATCCATTCTGCGCTGTGCAGAAATAAAATGTATGCATCGTGCAATATGGGGGGAGTGGTATGCGCCAAGCACAAAACTAGTTTGTGACACGCAGAATAAGGATTGTAAAAGGACTACGTTAACTCTGCGCAAACTACCATTCCAGCACTGACTACAAACAGGCAACAATGGGAAACGTGGGTAGCATACAACGTGTCCATTGACATGTGGATGTGAACGATGCAAGGCACACCGAGCAACAGCAACCCCGACATAGGCGAAGATATGCTGAAAGGGTGTACCGGCCTCAGCACACATATGAGGAGCTCAGCAATGAGAAAATTGTGTCCAGGTATCGTCTCGACTCATCTATACCACATGCTGCATGATGACCTGCCTAGAACAAACCTGCGCAGTCATGCCTTGTCTGAGCAATTGGTAGTGTCTGTCTGTATGTGTATCCTGGCTACCGGGACCTTCCAGAAGGTAGCAGGTGATACAATGGGGATCACCTAGTCAGCTGTGTCCACCACCTTGACCGGTTCATAACCGCGTTGCTGCGATGTGCTGAGGAACATATTAAATTCTCCAGTACCAGAGCAAACAGGGAGGAGATAATGTGGAGGTCGCGCACCTGCCGCGCGTGGTAGGAGCAATTGACTGCACCCATATTGCTATCCGGGTACCTGTTCCAGTTGTCCTGTTCTATCAGGATTACAGTTGTATTCAGAATAGTGGGAAATTTGAATAGCTATTCCATGCCATGTAAACAGGATATTATGAATGAATCCGTCTGTATTGTGGATACCAGTATTCCGAAAACGTGATACCAAACACCCATTGGAATACTAGCCCTTCTAGACACCTTATTCAGAAAACCTTTTTTTTTTTTTTTAGACACACGAGTTGTCATTTTATAATCTATATATTAGATGATGGCTTGTGTGCCCAACAAAGACTTTGCAAAAACTGTGCACAAATATATTAGTACTTGTATGACCCCAAACTGGTTGCCGACTATGCAATATCTTCCTATTTTTTTTAAGTTTTTTAGTAGATCAACAGTCAATACCAGGAGATATATATTTATTATCCTTGTAGTCACATTGAGATTAAAACCTCTTTTACGAGTGAGACCTAGCCAAGCAGGTAGCAGCAAGTCAATCGGACAACAAGAACAAATACACAATAAAATACAATTAAGACACAGGCAAATCACATTTAAAACAATAATCAAAATACACAAAAGTAGTCAAATATTGAAAACAATTACAACTCTTAGTCACGAAATCATGCAGTTTACTCTTAAATTGCAATAAAGATATCTGGGTCTGCAGCTTTGGACTGGAACTCATTCCAGGACCTTGATGCATAACAAGCAAAAGATCCTTTACCAGCCTCAGTACGCACATTTGGGATTTGGAATGAGATCTGAGGCTATGTTTACTATGGGAAGCTATAAGGTATTCATTTAAATAAGTATATTAATATAATTTATATTGAATAGCCTTATATACCACATATCAACCTACGTAAAGCCAAAGAAGTCCAGCCTACCAAATCGTATAATATACAATGATGAGTATTAAATCTTGCATATCGGTACATACTGTGGCAACACCAATGATAGCAGCTTGTCGGGGTAATGCCATTACTAATGCTGACTGTCCATCATTCTGCATTCTCACTTGGCTGTTGCGTGCAGTTCCTATATTGGTGGTGAATGCGATGACGGTTTTGCGAATTGCTCAAAAAACTGCTATATTCCAATGTCTCACAACTGCTTTGTGCCATTTTGGAATATCTCTCGTTTTGTGCCAAAGCACTATTTTTTAGCGAGGCACAAATTTAGCGAGGGTATTGTGCGAAGATCAAAGATCGGGCCCAAGAGGTTTGGTTTTAAAAAAAGGAAGGAAAAAGTACAAACTATTCCTGTAAAGTCTAGACGGCAGCAGGAGATTGAACACTTATTTAGAGAAAGGAGGCAGCTGAGGAAGCAATGGAGAAAAGCAGAACAAAGACAGAAGGAGGGACTCAATCCGTTACAGAGGGTCATAAAAGATAAGCTTGCAACATTGCGCAGAGCTGAGCGCCTACGGAAACGCTACAAAAAGAAGGAGCGTGCGATAACTAACTTTTATGAAGATCCATTCAAATTTGTAAAGAAGATATTCACCAGTGAGAAAAAATGGCACACTAAAAGTATCTAAGTTTGAGCTGGAGAGATATTTGGAGGAAACACCTACAGATTCAAAAAGGCAGGAGCCTATGTCAATTCCTTCAGACATCCCACCTATCAATCCATCAGAATACCAAATGGAGGACTCTGCACCTAAGTGTAAAGAAGTAGAGCAAGCTGTGAAAAAAGCAAGGGCGTCATCATCTCCAGGGTCTAATGGAGTGTACAAGAATGCTTCAGGAGTTCTACGAATCCTGTGGAAATTGATGAAAGCGGCATGGGAAAAACAGGTTGTACCAAGAGCATGGTGGCGAGCAGGTGGAGTCTTTACACCAAAAGAAAATGATTCTACAAGCATCAGCCAGTTTCACCCTATTTCTCTATTAAATGTAGAAGGCAAGATTTTCTTCAGCATTATTGCTTAGAGATTGTCAACCTACCTATTAAAGAACTGCTTCATTGACACTTCAGTAAAAAAGCAGGCATTCCAGGTTTCCCAGAATGCTTAGAACACATCAGTGTGACCTGGCAACAAATTCAATCAGCTAAAAAGGAGAGGAAGGAGCTCCATGTGACATTCCTGGATTTGGCTAATGCATATGGTTCAGTGCCACATGAACTTCTTTGGGCAGCATTTGATTTTTTCAGTGTACCGATGACAATAACAAATTTAGTGAAAGCCTACTTTGGAGATTTTCAATTTAGTTTTTCAACTTCAGAATTCAACACTACATGGCAATAACTATAAGTTGGAATAATGGCAGGATGTACCATTTCTCCACTGGCTTCTACCATGGCAATGGAAGTAATTATAAGGGCATCAAAATGGGTAGTGGGAGGAGAGCGCTTAGCTTCTGGAATGCGACTACCACCTGAAGGAACCGAACAGGATAGCAGTATCAACAATGTTTAGTGAGGAATTTGTGAAAGGAGGGGGGAAGGGTGGAATGTTTCAGTACACCATTAGGTTGGGTCAGATGTCCAGCGGCAGTGGGGGAAGATGGTAGAAGAAGGGCAATGCCTGCTTGCTTGCTAGATCATAAATTCCAGGTTGAAGTGAACATAACAACCGCAACGGAGGGGGCAATCATGCCCCACAGCTATCCTCTATTGGTTGAGTATATGAGTTTAGGGGGTAGGGATGGATGAATTGTCTGCTGAGTGCCAAATCCTGATAGGAGCAGGGAATTTTATGTAGAAACTATATAACCCATGTATGTGCCTTACCCCGGCAGAATACACTAGTTACTGATGAAGTGACGGTTATTCTCCGGAGCGCTCTGTATTTTGAATACCACTGCAATAAACCTTTGATGCAACAATCTGTGTGATTGATTGTCTCTGATCATCACTGCACTTCATTTTGCATCCCTACAAATTGGCGTTGTCGGCAGGATTCCAGGATGTTCATTGCGCTTCTGTTGGTGTGCGGACTCGTGATTAGATGTCTGGGGTAAGCGATACCGTTTGAGTGCGTAGCGGGTGAACTGGAATCCAAAAACCTGTGGGTTGTGAAGTTGCATAGGTGTAATGAGTAAAAAGGCATTGAGTGTGTTCATCTGGTTGTAACTAGGCAGGTGAGTGTGTGTCTGAGTGCGCCGTCACTGCATAGTTAGGTTATCAGGTAAAAACCTTCTAGTAGCGGGGTGGCGTCCCTGCTACATTAGTAGTCGGTAGCCTTCTAGTAATGGGGTGGCATCCCCATTACATTAGTAGTCGGTAACCTGTACAGTATATGCATAGTTAGGCTGTGAGGTAAAAACCTTCTAGTAGTGGGGTGGCGTCCCCACTACATTAGTAGTTGGTAGCCTTCTAGTAGTGGGGTGGCGCCCCCATTACATTAGTGGTCGGTGACCTGTACAGCGGAGTGTATAGGAAGCATGAGCAGATGATACAGCTCAGATGGTGTAAATCTAAAAACATTTTTGTTGGCGAGATACATCGGGGTGGTGTTAGTGTCATAGGACAGAAGTTAAAATGACAAGCTCAAAGCCTCAGCCAGGAGTGCAAGAGTACTTGGCTGAAAAATGGGCAGACAGCAGGGAGAAAGCACTAAAAAAGGTTGGCAACCAGATAGCCCAGACCACAAGCAGACTGAGTGGTTTCAAAAAGGAACAAAGGACTTGGTACAGTGCCAAAAGGGCGTTGGCTAAGAGTAAGCAAGCAGAATCCTTTCTTGATGTAAAATCAAGGGGAGAAGAAAAGGACGAAATAGATTGGGGTTATTTAGAGTGGAAAGCCAGAGAATGGGAGGTAGAATAATATTTGGTTTCTAAAATCCAGAATTAAATCAACATTTTATTTTCAAGAGTTTGCATATTGATGATTGTTTAATTTGTATTGAACTAAACAGGGAGATAGCATTTTCTTGAATGGAGAACACTTGGTTTAATGAAGCTCCAAGGTTACTAGTATTAACTGTTTTTATTTGCACATGTACGAGATGTTTTGTTTATGTTGGTCTGTGGCAGAGCAAAGCTCTGCCCTTTAAATTGGCAGAGATGGGGTTAACTTCCCCTACCTGCCTGGGTTTATTATGTTCAGGTGGCTGGGGTTGATTAGTTGATTAGGTTGATTAACGATCAATCAGCGCGCAGCCACCTGATATAAAAGGAGGCCTCTGCTTCTCATTTGGGGAGAGGGAGCTGAGGAAGCAGGTTGGGTTTTTTTTGGGTTGTTTAGAAAATTTGAATCCAGTGAAGGCATTGCCCAGCCTGGAAACTGTTATTTTTGTAAGTTTTGCTTTTTATCTTTTTTGTGTTTACATTGCTTTGTTTTGGCCCTTGTGCCCTTTCATTTTGTGTTTATTTATAATAAAAGTATATTTGTTTGAACTGAAGTCTGTCTCTGGGCCTCTATCCACTCGCCAGCCTGCCACATTTGGTGTCAGAAGTGGGATAGCGCCACCTAGAGGCTCAGAGCAGTATTTTTGTTTTGTTTTGTGGAATTTTTGGGATAATTTTTTATTTTTTTTTTTTTAAAAAAACCAACCTGCTTCCTCAGCTCCCTCTCCCCAAATGAGAAGCAGAGGCCTCCTTTTATATCAGGTGGCTGCGCGCTGATTGATCGTTAATCAACCTAATCAACTAATCAACCCCAGCCACCTGAACATAATAAACCCAGGCAGGTAGGGGAAGTTAACCCCATCTCTGCCAATTTAAAGGGCAGAGCTTTGCTCTGCCACATGGTCACAATTCATTTTTTATGGAGCTTCTAACAGGAGAGGTGATGATAACTAGATTAATGTGGTAACTGAGACATTAATAAATCATGTATAACGCAATGATAATATAAGTCAGGGACTAAACCTGAAATAAAATAAGGGATCTAGATGAGAACATTGCAAATATTTTCGCGACAGATACTAGTGTGTGTGTTGTAAAGGACAGCTGTATTGTGTTGGTGTTATATTGTGTTTGTGGCCGACCATGCTAACAAGCTGTATGGTTGTGAAGATTATACCATACACGTAAGACTATAGTCATATTTTAAGTAGCAACAGTTGAGCATAATGTGGAGTCTCTGTACTGGGTGGTACATATATATCTAATATATGTTTGTCTGTTGGCTATTACATGTTGACCTATTTGTGAGTTAGGACAACCTGTTAATAGGAAAAACCTGTTACATAAACCGTCACGAAGTGGGGTGGATGAGGGTATTGGCATAAAACCCTAGTTAAAGTCCATGAGCGCACCCACAATGTGTAAATTTAAGGTGCAAAGGAAAACAAACCATTAATAAAATCCACCAAGTAGAGTAATTTGTCATAGTGGAAAATTATATTGGTGAGAAGTCAGCTTAGAACGATAATTTTATTAATAAATTGCTTGGGTTAGATTGGTTTTGTTTAAGCAAAAGATAAACGAACATTTTAGAAAAGGCAGGTGTTTAACACTATGTGACCTTTACATAGGTATGAGTGGGAACACGTAAACTGTGTTCACGAATAGCCGAGTGCAGCTCAGACTGTGAAAAGGGACAGAATCTGTCACAGTTTGAGAACGGAAAGCTTTAGTTCAAGAGTTGGTATAAGAGAGTGGATTAAAATAAAATATGGATCGCAACAGCGATGCAATAGGACTGGAAGATAGAAGTTTGGCTCAAAGCAGCAGTGCAAGATAAGATTCTGGGCGTGTTGCCAGAGAGCAGGCAATATGCAGGTAAGGTACCTGGGCAGTTGTCCAGCAGCAGAGAAGTGTTAATAGTAGATGTTGAAGGCACAGCTCACAGCTACGAAATCACACCAAGTTTTAGAATGAATACGATTTTAAGCAATGCTTTAATTGTGGCTGTATTGATACTTAATGATGATTTGGTGGAAAGAGGCAGTGGCTACAGGAAAGTCTGAAACGGCAGAGGAACCGCAAGGAGATTATAGTGAATATGTAAGAATGTTGCAACGGTTGCAGGCACAGACAGGGGAGTAACGTGCGGTGGTCTCGGTCGGAGCAAAGGGGGGAGGTAAGAGGCCACCCATGTAAAATGTTAGTTGATACTGGGGCTGGAATCTGCCAATCCTGGTAACAAAAGAGTTTGTAGTAATCGAAGGAGTCAATAGAGGTATGTACAACAGTGTGCTGCCTTCCGGGAGCCTCGGTCAAGCACATCACTGAGAACTTGGACAGGCTCCTAGAACGAACAGGAGACGACCCAGTAGTAGTCGTCCACATCAGTACAAACAACATTGGAAGAGACAGACCAAAATCCCTGCAAAACAAATTCAGAGAGCTAGGAAGGAAATTAAAAGAGAAAACCAAAACTGTGGTATTTTCTGGTATACTACCGGCACCTTGCAAAGGACCATATGGACAGCTGGAAATAATTAATCAAAACGCATGGCTGAAGACGTGGTGCACACGGGAAGGCTTCACCTATCTTGATCACTGGACCACATTCTACAACGAGGACTATCTGTATAGACGGGATGGACTGCACTTTAATAACAAGGGAACTGGTCTACTTGGAGAAAAGATCCTCGAGCAGGTTCAGAAGCATTTAAACTAGAAAGGAAGGGGGGAGAAATCAACAAAAAAACAGAAGGGAGACCGCATCAAAACAAGAACAACAACTCAGGTAAGACAACCATTAAATGTATTTATCTAAATGCTAGAAGTATCAGAAACAAAATTCTAGAACTTGAAGCTACTGCACTAACAGGTAACTATGATGTGATTGGTGTTACAGAAACTTGGTTGTCTGAGAGTGATGGGGACGAATATAATATTTGTGGGTATACACTGTATAGGAATGTAACAGGGAGAGATCTGTGCTGACTCTGCTGGGGTGTTCACGGGCTGCAGGAAGAAGGTGACAGTCATCCAACAACCACCTGTGAGTCATGGCAGTGACACGGGGAGGTGGGAAAGTGGGTGTGTGGACTTTCCCCCTCTCTGAATGGCTGAGAGGCGAGTCTTGGCAGATTGCTAGCCCTATAAAGAAGTGCTCTGCTGTTTCCTCAGGTCTGCCCACTTAGACACAACGAGAGTGCGGAAGCTCTGATCCACGACCGGGAATCAGGCGAAACAAAGAGTTTCATAGCGAGACAGAAAGAGCGGGGAACCCTTGGGCAGACCCCGGCGTATTGTGAAAGTACAGGCTAGTTAGCCTACAGAGTAGGACGGTGATCCATTGTTATTTTCGCCTTTTGTTTTCATTATTAAGGCCGAATGGCCTCCTCTCGTTTGTAAACTTTCTTATGTTCTTATGTAAATAGCATTTAGAACTGAACCCGTGGAATTTGTAATTGGCTCACAATCCGCGTTTGTTGAAATGTATCATGTTAAAACGCATGAGCAAAACATTTTAGAGTTAGATGTAATGTATGTCTCATCTTTCCCTCTCACACTCCAGGACTTGACTGAGCAGTACTCCCAAGTGTGGGCTCTGCACAGCAAAGGCTGCGGTAAGGCAGTGGGCATGTTTATCACAATTGAAGGAGACACCCATCTTCCACAACAGCAGTACCCTGTCAAGCCTGAAGCAGTGACAGCAGTAAAGGTCATTATTACTGATTTATTAATGCAAGGGATTGTAGTCGAGTTTAACTTCCCCACCAACAGCCTAGTTTGGCCAGTCTCTAAGGGAGAGGGCAAGTGGAGGCTTACAATCGACTACCAATGCTTGAACCAAGCCCTGCCCAAGATGGATAGAGATAGTAGCTAACCCCCACACTATATTGACTGAAGTACCAGCTGAGGCCAGCTGGTTCTCAGTCCTTGATAGAAGCAACAGATTCTGGAGCCTATCGATAAGGCCTGCAATGGAAGTTTGCTTTCACGGTGCAAGGGGTCCAATACACCTGGACCCGCATGCCACAGGGGTATCATATTAGTACCCCAGTAGTGTTCCACCAGTGTCTTGCCAAGGCTCTGAGACTCTTGAAAGACAACCCGCATGGCACTATTTTGCAATATGTGGATGACTTGTTGTTGTGTAGTACCTCTCTTACAGAAGCGAAGGAATTGCTGAGGGCCACCTTGCTGCTTCTAAAAGTCCAAGGGTTCAAGGTCAACCCAAAGAAGGCTCAGCTCTTACAACAAGAGGTAACGTACCTGGGACATATTCTCAGCTATAACAGCAAGACTATGAGCCCAGACAGGAAATTGGCCCTCACCTTGATACCCAAGCCTCAAACTGTTACTGAGTTAAGACAGTTTTTGGGTACCATTAATTACGTCAGGGAATACATAGAGGACTATGCTATAGCAGCAGGACCTATGTACTCACTACTAAAAGACACACCCGAGAAATATGAAGCTATTGAGTGGACTGAGGAAGCAGAGCAGGGGTTCAACAACCTGAAACAAAAGATCAGTGAGGCCCCTGCACTAGGCATACCCAGTCCAGCTAGGGATTTTCGTCTCCAAATCACAGTGCAAACACACTATACACTGTGTATGTATCTAAAACAAAACCAAGGGCAATGGGTACACAAAACCCAGACAAAGCTCTACCAAAAACGATTGACACATGAGCCACCCCTACAAAAGGTGGCGTGTCTAACCGCAGAAGCGGATGTCCTCCAAGTGGTCAAATTGACCCCTGCGGGGCACTTGCCCACTAGGGCTTTGCCGAGGGCAGCTGGCCTTGATTTATACAGCGCGTATGACTACCTGGTGCCTTCAGGAAGTCAAAGCCTCGTTTTGACAGATATACAAATAAAAGTACCACCTGAGTGCTATGCCAGGTTTGCCCCTTGTTCCGGCTTAGCAGTTAAGCATGGCATATGCATAGGGGCTGGCATAGTGGATGCCAACTATACTGGAAATGTAGGTATCCTGGTCCAAAATACTGGGGCCGAGCCCTTTGAAATAAGAGCTGGCAATCGGGTAGCTCAGCTTGTATATGAACGCATTTGCTACCCACGGGTCAAGGAGGTCTCAGGCCTCCCCTCGATGGACAGAGGAGCGAGAGGATATGAATTCTCTGGAACAAAGACATAACCATGAAATGTTTTGTGTTGAATGTATAACCATAAAGTGTTTTGTCTTGACTCATTAGATCAATCCCCGGGGACAACGCATGCAACCAGGAGGAAAAACAGGTTGTGCCTCCATACCTAGGGGCAGAACAACCTTATCTCCTTGACCAATACTGTAATGACACCTCCCCTGTCCCCAGACCTTCACTCCTTCACCTCATGGGCTCATAGAGGTGGGGGAACCATTAGGGTTCATTGAGGAGGTGGTCTGGCACCGAGTCACAGTCCATTGTGATTACTCATTAGAATTGTTACAGACCCATTGTTCTGATTTCTTATCTCTGACTAAGATATTCACAGACCAAATGAAAGATGCGCTCACCCAATACGTAAAACAGAGTACTTACCAGTCCACTGATATCCCTAAACGGCGCAAGCGAGATATTCTATCTGAAGCAGCAGGTTGGTTTGGGGCAGCTCATGAATAATGTGAATGCTGAGTTTCAGAAACAGCAGAATGATGGGACAAACTGGTATAATGCTCAAAGTTTTATCAATACAGCTACAGGGGTACATTATAATGCTGTTGCTATTAAATTAGTGGTGAAAGCTTTTAAGGACTTAATTCCGGCCGTAATGACAGATGTAAATGTTACACAACATGAAGGGAGATGTTATAGAATGGGGACCCTCATGGTAGCACACGTTAATCGTGATATAACGGATCTATTAAATAATAGGCTCCCTATCTCACACAGATCATCTTTACAGAACAAAAAAGGAGGCCTCGGAATTGAATGGGCGGCTGACATATGGGACGCTGTATTCACCCGCCCAAATCGAGACTCCAGACATACATTACCAAATTATGATCCTTTCAGGGACACCGATGCAACGCCAGGCATTGCGTCGGGTGTAAGCGTTGGGGATGCCAGAGGGAAACCATGTCTATACCCTTAATAATATAGGATGGGTAGCTAATGGTAGTATGTTTAATATTGAATGTTGTATTCAAGTCAAAAGAATTGTTGTATGTACTTGTAATGCTCGCATGAACGCAACTAATCTATCATTGAGGGCGGTAGTATGCCCATTACGGGGGTTTGAGCAGATTGTGCCACTAAACCAAACCCATTGGTGTGTGACATCCGATCGGTGTCACCTATCAATGGGTACCTGGCTCTGTGCTAATAATATTAGTTATTGTTCATATGTTAATTATACTATGACTTTAGGCAGCCATGTTATACATCCCTTACCCTCTCAGCTGATTAAGTATCAGGACCAGCAAGCTAGTACATTTTTGCACACAATAGACCATAAACCCTTATATCAAACAATTAAGAAAATAACCGAGGTTCTAACTGAAATTCAACATGAAGCAGTGTTAGTTGAGGTGCATGCTAAAATGGCTACTGATTTGGCTAAAATAAATCTGTCCCGGACATCTGGTAAAGATTGGGAGTTTGGTAAAGGTGGACCTGACTGGTTTGGGTGGTGAAACATCTCAGGTAGGATTGCATCCTTAGGCTCATTTGTGTGCCTGATTATTGTACTCATCCTATTCTGGAGAATGCGGAGGAACATGCGCACCAACAAGAGCACAGACATCTACAAAATCAACCCCTGAGACCTGCACCCATCTACCAAAATGCTTTGAGCATTTAAGACATTAGGTCCCTGACAAGTGCTAGTAACCTCTGATGGGGACCCGAAGATCAAGTCCTATGGTCTATCTGACCTATGGTCATGGACCATAAGGGGGGACTGAAGGAACCGAACAGGATAGCAGTATCAACCAACGATCATTTGGGTGCGGCTTTACAATGTTTAGTAAGGAATTTGTGAAAGGAGGGGGGAAGGGTGGAATGTTTCAGTACACCATTAGGTTGGGTCAAATGTCCAGGGGCAGTGGGGGGGATGGTAGAAGAAGGGCAATGCCTGCTTGCTTGCTAGATCCTAAATTCCAGGTTGAAGTGAACATAACAACCGCAACGGAGGGGGCAATCATGCCCCACAGCTATCCTCTATTGGTTGAGTATATGAGTTTAGGGGGTAGGGATGGATGAATTGTCTGCTGAGTGCCAAATCCTGATAGGAGCAGGGAATTTTATGTAGAAACTATATAACCCATGCATGTGCCTTACCCCGGCAGAATACACTAGTTACTGATGAAGTGACTGTTATTCTCCGGAGCGCTCTGTATTTTGAATACCACCGCAATAAACCTTTGATGCAACAATCGATGTGAATGATTGTCTCTGATCATCGCTGCACTTCATTTTGCGACCCTACACACCAATTAGAGCATACATGGATGACATGACAGCAATGGCTAGAACAGTAGCCTGCACTAATCGTTTATTGGGCAAATTAACCAATAACATTGAATGGTCACGAATGTAATTCAAGCCCACTAAAATCAAGGAGCATCTCTATAATTAAAGGTAAAGTAGTAGATAAAAGGTTCTACATTAATGGTGAGGCAATACCAACAGTGTCCGAGAAGCCAGTGAAAAGTCTAGGGAGATAGTATGACGGGGATCTAAAGGACAGGGTTCTGGTAGGAGAAGTTAGAAAATAAGCAGTGGATGGGTTGAAGCGCTTTACCAGGCAAACTGAAACTCTGGTGCTTTCAGTTTGGTCTACTGCCAAGATTGCTGTGGCCATTGACTGTGTACGAGATTTCCTTGACAACAGTTGAGAAGCTGGAAGCTTTAATCAGTTCATACGTCAGAAAATGGTTGGGAGTTCCACGCTCCCTCAGCAGAGTGGGACTTTTTGGTAAAGGAATACTGAAGCTACCAGTCTCTGCTCTAACCGAGGAGTTTAAGTGCGCCAAAGTCCGACTGGAAATGACATTAGTAGATGAAGAGGGGGGTCTTGGTCTCAGTTCAGCTCCTCCTACATGGCACAAAGCAACCCCAGCTCAACGGAGGAAGCTGGTAGTCAATGAGGTGCAAAAGCAGGAGGAGAGGATAGGGTGTGTAAAGGCCATTTCCCAGGCCAAGCAGGGAGAAGGGATGAGATGAGAAAGTGTGGAACAACGCCAGATTGGCTGAAAAGACCTATGGACAATGGAACAGAGCAGGATCAGTTTCCTAGTCGGAGAGAGAACACACCGGACAGTATAATAAACTGGTAAGTTTATTATTTTCTATGAGTAAAGAAATCAAAATAAATAACTAACTAAACTAGTTTTCTTTTTCCCTATGCAGCCCTGCAGAAGCTATTTTTCATACAAGTAAAAACGGTCACTTCATGTATGTATTATTGAGTGGGGTAGAATGAGATACATTTCTTCATTACGTACAGGGGGAATTCCCAATAGGCCCAGCAGGTGGCACCGTTCCCCAGAACAGTGCAGGAACACCGGTAGGTATAGCTAGTTGCCCTCTGGTGGACACCGGTCGCAGTTGCAGCTTCCCAGGTAAGTATAGACAGTGTCCATGTATTGGGTATTTCTCTGTGTGTTTGCAATTTGTAATCCCTTGGCTATTTCTCCAGGTTCCTTAATTGCCCCTGCTGAAGGAGTGACCGACGATTGACCACTCTGTCCCTTGAGCGGTACTTTTTAAACAGCCCGCCTGGCGTTTCCACAAACTACTGAACAGTTCACAACACGTTCGCTCCGTGGGTTTCTTCAAAATCAAGTAATAACAACGTTTTTGCTTCGATGTGTTGTTCAAAATCAAAATAATAAAACGGTCCTTAACACGGTACAACTCGCTCTCTACATGTAGTAACAAACGGTCAGTTAGAGCACACAGAGAAGGTATCCGGAGTGGGGGGATTTTGATATCTGGCCCCTGTCCTCAAAACTAGAAAGACGTTTGTTTCTGGAGAAAAACAGCATACATTGTAAAATGGGAGTAAGAAACTCCAATAGCGGTAGAGTCAGTTGATCTGTCCGCGAGAATTTAGTCAGGTTTAAAGGCGGATGGTGAAAGGGGAGTGTAAAGGTGTGCAAGAGTGTTTAGGTAGACGGTGGAGAGCCCGGCTGTGAAAACTCTTGATAACGAAACAGCAAGTTTTAACTATGGAGTGGTGTTTTCTCTGTTCAAATAAATAAGTGGCATATTGAGCAACAGAACACAGTTAAGTGTAGCGGTGCTTCTATGGAGAGAAATACGGAGACAAGGGATCGAGTTGTAGAGTATTAGAAACCAGAACAAACTTCAGCGTTCCAGAACCGACGGTACCTGTGTGGAAAGACAGAAACAAATACAAGGCGGGTAGGGCTTTTATTATGTCTTACCGGAGGAAGCCGCAAGCGTATGCAGTTTGGAATGAAGTTGAGCAGTGCACTCGCACTAAAAGATCCCAACCGTGAGTAACCCAGACCGTATACTAAACAGCGTTTACTATTGGGCTTGGTTGTGAAATGAAGACAGCGTTCTGTGTGGCACCTGTTTTAAAATAATAGAAAGCCAAAATAACACGGTGACTGTGCTATGTTGCTGGTTATTTATCTGATGTGTGCAGCGTTCCATGTTTAGTACAGCGGGACTAATATGCCAAACTGGACTATTTTAAACAGGTAGGTTTATATCCGCGTGTAGTGTGTCCACACACTGAGAGCCTAATTGCCTGTTCTGAATGGACTGTTCTTTTCCCGTAGTTTGTTTTATGCAACAGCCTAATTTTAATAGACTGTTTTAATTCGGGCTGGTTGCACAAACGGGATTACATGAATTGTTAAAGCAGTCTGGGGTGTTTTAGTTAACCAGACTCATTTGTGTTTGTGAAAAATTGTTTTGTTTTGTTAAAAAGAGACTCACAAACACACAAGAATCACAAACGGCAAAGTGTTTTATTGTTTAACCAGGCGGCAGACGAGTAGCAGGCTGAAGTTTACTGTCTTCCCCAGTAGAGGGCGCCAAAGGAACCGAACGAACACTAGGACTGTGGCTTTATTCCAAAGGACTGTAAGAGTGCGCTACAGAAGGCGACTTACCCGTTTCTCCTGTGTGGACCACACGGGGGTACAACTGTACTGGTCTGGAGAAGGACCACCTAAGGACTACTTACTTGTTCCCTGGAATATAAGGATTACAAATACAATTACACCACAGCCTGGTGGAGAAACCATTTCAAGAAACACAGGACACTTACCTGGTGGATTATAGAGCCAACGCCACCTCTGCACGTTGTCAGCAGTCGCTGGAGGCACCGCGGACTGCACGTGACATTGTTTAAAGCAGTATATACTGAACTTGCCACGAGGTCAGCTAGGGCAAGTGAATAGAGAGGGTTGAAGAAGTGAGTTTAACGTGCAGGGTTTCTTTTGTTTTATTATTTTCATTGCAAGGGTGTTTACTTGAAAATTCCTTCAGCAATAAGTGCCTTATTTTCAACCTGAACTTGTCAGCTTTCATACTGACTGTTGGCTACCACAGTCAAATTAGGAACTTATCGTTCACAATGTAAAACTCCATCTGCACAGGGTTTTACCAGTATTCAGAGTTCTGGGTACTACTGTTTTATTTACACAGTGTTTCCTCACCTGATCAAGATCTGCATAAGCACTTTACAACACTGTCCCGTATTTTAGTTTTGCCCACCACAGGATATCTTAAGTCAAACCTTTTTCACTCATAACTTCACCTATAGGTTTTTTTTCTTTTTTTGTCACAGCGGACAGAGCCGCTAGTAATTCCACTCGGCTGTACCGATACACTCAACAGTCACTGTTGGTTAGTCCCAATTCAGTTCACTAGAGCATGTAGATTTCACACAGTGGTGACAACATTATTTTTACTTCACAGAAACAGTAAGTAATTTAAATATTATTCACCTCTTGGATGCTGCTAACCACGCTGCAGTACTCCTGACATTTTCTGTTGCTCTTAGTGGTCCTTTGCCTCACATCATCGGTTGGTATTGCTCCTCACAATTCTTTTCAAGTCATAACAATGTTCTTTTCCACTTTATCTTCTTGTGACCAAGCATAGGTCTGACAAAAACAATAAAACAGCACTACTCAGCCTGATTACAGAAAGCACAACCAGGTACCTTTCAGCTTGCGATATCTTCTCTTTCACTCGTAGAATATTTCATAGCCACCCAGTTGCGTCTTTGCTCCACGCTCCTACACCCACACTTGTACACTCCGGGGGTCCTTTTTATCATCCATTTCCCTTGTTACCAGATCTCTTACTGCGCTTGGGCTTTTGGGAACTGAAGTTTTGTTGTTTCGGCTTTCTTGTATACGAGGTTGAAATACCATTCTTCACTATATATATATATATATATATATATATATATATATATATATATATATATATATATATATATATATTCAATGGCAAAAACTTTGTTAAAGTAACGTTAAGATTTGGTTGCAAAAGTCCAAAAGGTTTGAAAATTGCAAGTTAAGGTAGCCACGCACCCATAACTCTGCAACCTTATGTGTGTGCTTCCCATCACACTTGACATCACTAAGTACATGACAAATTCTCCCCGAAGACTGGCCATATGGGCATAACACTGGGAAATCAGTCAATGTGATTAGTAACTGCATTAACATTCCCACAACGTTTGCTGTCAATGTGCGCTTTAACAAACAACAGAATTCCTTGTACTCATGTTCAGGTATGTAGAGATGAGTATTAGATTTTTGAAAAGGAGTGCTTGAAAACGAATGGGACATACAACATGTCAAACCCTACATGTATGTTAACACTTTCCATTACAGTTAGCACTGTATGGGATATTGTTGATACATGTATGCTGTGGTACACAAAGCAGTGTTTTATATCTCTTGTAAGCATAACATCCACACATTACAGTCCACCTCTTGTTTATGTACTTCATTGAGTACTGTTAGATGTTCACAATGGTGACCTGCAGAAATCTGCAATTGTACCTCAACATTTTAATGTAATAATTGGCTTCCAGCAGAACAGTATGTAGCAAGAATTCTTTGTGAACTGTAAAATCTGAAAGAGGAATGGTTAATCACAGTGGAAACAAACACATACTGCAGAAAATGCAGTGACTCCTTTTGCCATGTGAAACAGTGCAGTTAATACAAGAAAGCCAATGTTGCAGATTCCAGATACAGAAAATATTGTTTTTAGAATATTGCTGATAGTGTTTGGAGAAATATATCTTGTTTAACATTAGTTCCAGTAATATATGGAAGGTCTCTAATTATTTCTATTGTAATTATTGTAATTCCTAATTATTGTAATTCCTAATTATCACTACTGTATTCTGAGTTTATTTGTTTTACTTAGAACACTTGTGAAATAATTAGTTTGATAGAAAACATTGTGGGAATGCTAATGCAGATACTGAACATCAGTACCGATCAAAAGGACTATTATTTCTCAGTGTTATGTCCGTATGGCCAGTCTTCGGGGAGAATTTATCATGTGCTTAGTGTTGTCATTGCCGATGTCATATGTGATGGGAAGCACACACATAAGGGTGCAGAGTTAAGGTTGCGTGGCTACCTTAACTTGCAATTTCAAAACCTTTTGGACTTTTGCAACCAAATCTTAACGTTATTTTAAGTTTTTGCCATTGAACTTCCATTGTTTTGCAGAAGGCATCCTGGAAAATCAAACAACCACATCTGCCACATAATGCAGTGGTGAAAACACAACTTGAGACACTAAATAGCACAGAAGAAACACGCACCAAGTATGTAAAGTTTTTCTTTTACAGTGGCTTGCGAAAGTATTGACCCCCCTTGGCATTTTTCCTATTTTGTTGCCTTACAACCTGGAATTAAAATTGATTTTTATTTGGATTTCATGTAATGGACATACACAAAATAGTCCAAATTGGTGAAGTGAAATGAAAAAAATAACTTGTTTAAAAAAATTCTAAAAAATAAATAATGGAAAAGTGGTGCGTGCATATGTATTCACCCCCTTTGCTATTAAGCCTCTAAATAAGATCTGGTGCAACCAATTACCTTCAGAAGTCACATAATTAGTTAAATAAAGTCCACCTGTGTGCATTCTAAGTGTCATATGATCTGTCACATGATCTCAGTATATATACACCTGTTCTGAAAGGTTCCAGAGTCTGCAACACCACTAAGCAAGGGGCACCACCAAGCAAGCGGCACCATGAAGACCAAGGAGCTCTCCAGACAGGTCAGGGACAAAGTTGTGGAGAAGTACAGATCAGGGTTGGGTTATAAAAAAATATCCGAAACTTTGAAGATCCCATGGAGCACCATTAAAGCCATTATTAAAAAATGGAAAGAATATGGCACCACAACAAACCTGGCAAGAGAGGGCCGCCCACCAAAACTCACGGACCAGGCAAGGAGCGCATTAATCAGAGAGACAACAAAGAGACCAAAGATAACCCTGAAGGAGCTGCAAAGCTCCACAGCGGTGATTGGAGTATCTGTCCATAGGACCACTTTAAGCCATACGCTCCACAGAGCTGGGCTTTACGGAAGAGTGGCCAGAAAAAAGCCATTGCTTAAAGAAAAAAATAATCAAACACGTTTGGTGTTCGCCAAAAGGCATGTGGGAGACTCCCCAAACATATGGAAGAAGATACTCTGGTCAGATGAGACTAAAATTGAGCTTTGTGGCCATCAAGGAAAACGCGTGAATATTTATGTACGCTCAAGTTTTCTGGGTTTTTTGGGTCTTATTTCTTGTTTGTTTCACAATAAAAAATATTTTGCATCTTCAAAGTAGTAGGCATGTTGTGTAAATCAAGTGATACAAACCCCCAAAAAATCCATTTTAATTCCAGGTTGTAAGGCAACAAAATAGGAAAAATACCAAGGGGGGTCAATTTTCGCAAGCCACTGTAAAAGCCAGATTTATTGAAGCCAAATCAAATGTGAAAAATGCTAATCCCTGCCCCTGAGGCTGGAGAGGTGGGGAAAGCAACGCCTGTCCCTGAGACTGGAGAGGGGGGGACAGCAACGACTGTCCCTGAGACTGGAGAGGTGGGGACAACTTTGAACAGTAGTGCTGAGGGCAGTTATTGTTCATGTTGTATGGCTTTGTCCATTCTAGAAAGATCATGTAAGAATCCTGCAGGTTTTTAGGCAGTCTGAAGGGTTGTGTGCATTGCGTATCATTATATTGAAACCACTGCTCATCTTTTCACACCCAGGCAACATAGTGACCATGGCTGATGGTTTTCCCTTTGTGGAACACAATTGCCCGAGTTTAAAATGTTTCCCTATCAATTTCAACTCTGTCCTACTTGAAATTGGCAAGTGCTGTATTAATTGCAATATCATATCATATTAATAAACTGATAAACAATATGAGGGATAATTAATTCTGTGTTTAAATTTATTTGAAAACAACGCTATCTAAATCTGGTGCAGTATGTCTTTTCTAACTTGGCACAAGTGACATTCCAAATAAGTACAGTTTACAGTTTTTTCCAATTGCTAAAACACAATTTCTGAAACTATTACCACAGTTACAAAAACAGTTAACACAAAAAACTAAACCATCCCCTCAATTAAAAAAACGCTTCATGCATTTGCAAAATTAAGTTTCCATTTCAAATTGTATTCTACATTGTAAACACATACACAAAACAAAGTATTCAAGCAAAAGAAAATTCAGCTCTTTTTTTCCCCAAATATGTCATGCAATTCCAAAACACACAAAATCAAACATAAAATAAATGTATACTTAACTTAGGATGCATTTGTCATATTTGATTGGCACGAATGAATATTACTACTGTAATTACAAGTTAAACTGTTATTTAAATATATTAATAAATATGTGCCAAGTAATTCACAGACATTATCATGGATGCAACATTTGTGGGATATATAATATATAATTAAAATAATGTAAAAAGGTTTGTACATATACCCCCTTGTGTGTGTGTGTGGTGGGGGGGTGGGGGATAGTCATAATATCTAAAAATGATGTTTAGAATGTCAGTAGCCCTAAGAATGTACCGATAGCAGGGAGGTCTTCTGTACAATTCATGCAAAATAAGTTCCACTGCTTTGGTATTCCTGTGTTGCTGGGGACTTTAAAATAAATTTAAAATATTGTCAAATTCCTGAGTGTTTAAATCAGACAGTGAAGTAGGTAGACAGAAGCAGAGCTGCATACAGAAAGTCATTTAAATTATGAGCACACCTAAGCAATTTGAAAGTGACATCTCTTCTGCTTTAGAAGGAACATGCACTTAAAAATCACTCAGAAATTTGACATTTTGTATTTTAGCAACACAAGAATACTAAAGCAGTGGTACTTTATTTTACATGAATTGTACAGAAGAGATTCATAGGACTACTGACATTCCAAATATCATTTTGGATCCTCAAAATCACTCCAAAATGAGATGCATTTGAAGCATGATGTCATGATGACTTCAGAATAGAATGTTCATTCCAAGAGGTTCCAAAGGGCCTAATTTGAAAATGAGTTAATGTCCTTTTTGCTTCCTGACTGCAATGGTCCCATAGCAGTGATTTATACCACAAATTGCAATGTCTTCTGCAGTGTGGTCATTTGTGTTAAAATGTCTGGCAACAGGCGATGAAGAGGTGTTCATTCTTATACTTCGTAGATGTTCCATGAAACGATCAGCTAAACACATTTTGTTTCTCCAATGTACAGTTTGTAACACTTCACAACCAATGTAGTACACTATTCCTATACTGGTGCAAGTAAAAGTATCATGAATAGTGAATGAATATTTTGCCCCCTTTTGATTAGTGTGTTGTTGTGGATGTGGATAAACATTACACAAAAAATGTCCTGCCTTCACACAACTTGAACATGTGAACTAATTTTAAGCTGTGGCTTTTTCTTTGGTTTGTTTTTATGATAAATAACATTTTGTTCACTAAATTGTCCTGTGGCACAAATCCAATGACAAGAAGGTCTTTACATACATATAACGCAAAGTTTTGTGGCGATTCACCAAACAAACAAAAATATTATCGGGGTACTACTAGTCTATATTTTGTAAAACAAAACCAGCAATACGTTTGTATTCTATATGACACATTCCAGCATTACCAAGCTCATACATAGATTTGAAAATTGAGCCATATTTATAAAGCATTTTCTGTCAAGTTCACCGCACTGTTTTAAAAAGAAAAACTAAATAAAAGCAAATAATACAAGGTAAGTGGTGACCTGTGCATAATAACACAGATTTTAATAATAATAATAATAATAATAATAATAATAAGATGGTGATTATGTAGTGCTTAACAACAACAAAGACAACAATGTAATAATAATACTAATAATAATAATAATAATAATAATAATAATAATGTTGCACTTCAAAATATTTAAAGTTAATAAACAAAAAGGATCAAAGATTGTAAAGGACCACAATTGAGATTGCAGTAAATTATACATATAAATGTATAACAATAAAATAATTTTGTTAACAATATCAGTTCAACTATATTACTGTTGTCCAGCTGTCTTCTGACTAGGTTTCAAATCAGACTATTACTACTAGTGATACCACGAAAGAAAAAAAAATACTATGACTACAACTGTAGAATTACTACTAATAATGATAATAACAAAACTGCTGGTTCCCTTTCAATTCGAATGACAACCATTACCGAATGGGAAAAGCCTCTCTGACCGTCAATCTCTGAGCAAATATACAAAAGATGCCCTATCAGGGCCTAGCTGTGAGGAGGAAGTCCCTCCCACCTCCTGTTGAAGAGGGACATCCTCACAGTAGCACATTGCCATTTTCTCTCTCGTCGTAGGTCGTAGATAGCTTTTGCTTTCGCGTACCGAATTTGGCTGATTTGTTTGGTTATATAAAGACACATCCACGGTAATCACGCTCTCGAGTGTTGGTAAGTCGGCTCTCGCTATATCCTCGCGTCAGTTTTCTGGTTAGAGCTTGTTTTTCGACCCCTCTTCAGGGATTAGCGAGCGGCCATTACTCTATCACTACACGAGGCTTTGTGTAGTTCATACACCGTGGAGAGCTGTTGTGGTGCTGTAATGAGACCCCGCGGACTCGCGGTGTCATCCTCTACACCGATCACATCGACCAGGAAGCTGTGCTTCCCTAGCACAGCTGCGCTTGCCCTCGGCGACCACGGCGATTGAATCGGCTGCATACGCCGGCATCGACCGCAGTTTTTCCCTCCAAAAGCGAGGTTGAAAAGAAACAGTGCCTACCCGGTCCTGATTGACCGGTGGAAACATCTTCGGCACCGTCTACAGCTCGGCATCGACCTTGGAACAGGTCCACTCAGCACCGACTGTCTCAGCATTGTCAGCACTTTTCTCGCCGCCATTCCTGGCACTGATTGATTCGGCACCAGAGAACCTCTTCGAGGCCGTTTACAACCCGGCACCGACTGCGCTATATGTCGGCATCGACATCTGATTGACTCAGCACTGACCTCCCGGCACCGACAGCGCTCTTTTCGACGCCAATCCCAATACCGATTGATTCGGCACTGGGGAATAGCTTAGAGGCCGTCTACAGCCCGGCACTGACGACGCTACACGCCGGCATTGACCTTGGCACCCATTGACTCAGCAACGACCTCTCGGCACCAACCGCACACATCTCGACGCCAACCTCGGCACCGACAACGCTCCGACTGATTAGGCACCAGTGAATCGTTTTAAAAATGCGTCTGCAGGCTGCTAATTGAGCGCAGCAGTTTTAAAAAAAAACTAAAAACTGCAAAGCAGGTCGGTCTAGTCTACTGGGTCCTCCGCTGGTTTTCACCAGTGTGACCAGTGTGCGGCATAATTGCCCAGGCAGGACAAGCACCGATCCTGCGCCAGTGCCTAGGGCTCACCAGGGTACAGGCACCCTGCTGTCATTGCCACGTGTCACAGAGGGAGGATTTACGAGCGCTAATGCAGCATGCAGTTGCAGCCACAGACGTCCCCTGGCCAGCAGAATAGGAGGGAAAGGGGAACTGCTTTCTCCAGCAGAGAGGACACCCACAGCACGCCTCCCCTTATGCCAGGACTTCCTGGATTTGGTGCACTCCTCCTTGGGCAACCCAGCATCTGCACCCTCAGCAGGAGCCCAAGAAGTGGGCCTAGACATATTCCCTACCATTGGGGACACAGTCATGGTGTTGGTGCAAGGTTCCACCTTCACCAAGAGGGATAAGGACCCAACCTGCCCGTCAAAGCCTTGCAGGAGAACGGACGCGATGCTGAAAAAGACATACGCGTCAGCAGCGCTGTTTGTGCGAGCAGCAAACGCCATGGCCATACCGGTCCTTTACCAGAACCAGTTGGTGGATAGGCTGCATGACAGAGGCACAGAGGAAGACACAGGGGAGCTCTAGGCGGTGGCTAAGGCGATGCCTGACCTAATAGGGGAGTTAGGTCAGGCATCAGGGAGGTCGCTGGCGGCGATGGTGGCCACTCGCCGGCATTTTTGGCTGACGCAAGCCAAGGTCGTAGAGACCGAGATGGTGGCGCTGCTGGATGCCCCCATTACACCGGGGCAGACTTTCGGGGCAACTTTTCGTCCCACAAGGCCACGGAGGTCGCCGCAAAGTTCTTGCGCCTTCTGGCTTACAGTCAGCGCCCAAGGTGGCATGCACAGCTTACTGGGGTAAAAGGGTCTGAACACTGCCCTCCACCCCAGAGTAGACAAGCAGGCAGAGGCAGGGCCAGCGGCAGGGGACCACCGCAGGCCAGGGGTAACGGGTTCTCTGGCTGGCTGGGTCTTTTAAATACTTTATTCTGATTGGTCAAAACGGGTCACATGGGGGTATGAAAATATGTAATATTATACTACAACATTGTTGCCACTGTGAAACGGTACCGCAAATCTGGCGTGGATACCTCCTGTCACTCCTCCCTCATCACAAAGGATGATTAAAAAAAAAAAACTTCCCCACACTGTCACCTGACACTGCCGCAGGTGTCATGAGAAAAGTTTGTTTTGATGTGCAGCTAAATATGGCCAGATGTGGAAAAGATGGTCTACGTGATTGTCCTGCTGCACTTCCTCAGAAAACGGCAAGGACAACAATGAATTAAACACTATTGTGCTCGAAAACGCTTGCTGAAGTTCCACCTACTGTTCAGAATGAACATCTAAGAGAAGGGCCTGTAAATCTTCAAAGCTGCAATTTCAATAGCAGTGTTCAATTTAACATCTATAGTGCTTCTTGTTTTTAATGAGTTCAATGTTTATTAAATAATATAATAATATTTTTTTTTAATTAATGCATTTTTAATTTTATTTTGATTTTAAGGGACTGTTTTTTAGGACAGGCGGAAGGATATTTAATAAAATGTACTTTTTTGTTAATTAAAACATGCTTTTACGTGTTTTTTTTTTTTGGTTGTTTTGGAGCATGTGGATATTAGAGTATTTCGCTCACCCTGTCGTGCCTTATTGCTTACGTATTCTGTACATTGAGTAGGCATGAATGCAATTCCAGCCCACTAAATTAAGGAGCATCTATAATTAAAGGTAAAATAGTAGATAAAAGTTTCTACATTTACGGTGAGGCAATACCAAGTGTCCGAGAAGCCAGTAAAACGTCTTGGGAGATGGTACAACGGGGATCTAAAGGACACAGTTCGTGTGGGAGAAGTTAGACAACAAGCAATGGAAAGGTTGAAGAGCACAGACAGCAGCGCTTTACCGGGCAAACTCAAACTCTGGTGCTTTCAGTCTAGTCTACTGCCAAGATTGCTGTGGCCACTGACTGTGTACCAGGTTTCCTTGACAACAGTTGAGAAGCTGGAAGCTTTAATCAGTTCATGCATCAGGAAATGGTTGGGAGTTCCATGCTGCCTCAGCAGAGTGGGACTTTATGGTAAAGGAATACTGCAGCTACCAGTCTCTGCTGTAACCGAGGAGTTTAAGTGCGACAAAGTTCGACTGGAAATGACATTAGTAGATTCATGTGACGAATTCGTAATGGAGGCTGCACCTGTGTTGAAAACTGGAAGAAAGTTGGCAGCAAATAAAGCTGTGGAAGATGATAAGGCTGTGTGGCAAAGTGCCCCACTCCTGTGTGTATTTTGTGTTGTATGTTGTGTGTTAATGTTGGTGTAGTCATTGGTACACGTGATATAAACGGGTCTGTGTAACAAGTGTGTTTAAAATATATATTTGTATTTAGGCACAAGGATTGCACAGCACTTCACGTGCAAGTAAAAAGTAATAATATGTGAGCACGGGGAATTGCACTTTATTAATTCACATGCAGTTGTACTGAGATTCCAATTGAATGATTGATTAGCGGTCGAGTCTCGGTACAGCTGCATAAAAACACCATGTTTTCACATACACAGGGTTGTGTGTTTGGTGAGTGGAGAACGTGATTGGAGACGGAGATAATTGTAATAGTATTAAGTAAAATAGAAGCTCACTGTGTTTTGTTTAGTGTTGGTCCGTTTTGTTTGTCTCTTTGTTTTGGCTGCCAGTGCCGTGTCCTGTTTTATTTTGTAATAACAAACCGCGCAGCAGCGCATCCATTTATCATTTCCTCTCTTTACTGTGTGTTTCTTCTGGTCTGACGTCCCCACTACAGCCGTCTTTGTGACAAGCGTTGACAAGGCTGATCACGGCTTCTTTGCATAATGATAAAATGTTGTTCGCCTCCGCTAACAAGGTAGCAGCACTAATTTTTAGTGCTTATTTGCATTACGATTAGCAGGTGACTCGTGATCTTTGCATCGTCCCTTTGGTTCACAGCCGCAGCCAGCCTCCTTGCAGTAACATTTCAAAGCTGTGCTGGGCTATGCAGAATCTGCAGATTTCTGTGGGTGTTGAGTGATGTCTACAGCTGTGCAGCACTGTGCAGAACTGCAGAAATCTGTGCTATAAGAACACGACCAATGTCTCAATTAAAATTAGCAGACCCGCGACTGCAGCAGGATAGCCTACTTATTATCAACGTAGTTTTGTTTAAACAAGTTTTAACAGTATTCCAATTTTCTTAGGTAAGTGAAGAAATATTTATTTTTATTCTATTTATTTACTTATTTTATTTTTTACAAGCTCCACATGTGTAATAATCATTGGAAGCTTACTTGTGCAATGCCGTAAATGTAAATCCACCAACACATTTTAGTATTAAAATACTTTTTTTTTTTTTTTTTTTTGCTATACATATTTTATTTATCCAATTGAAAAAATAAACAACTCATCTCTGCTCTTAAATAATATCCTATATGGGTACGTTTGTGTTTTAAGCAAAGACCGATCATTTCCCAATTCTATTTGCCATCAGCTATACAAAGTATAGGCAATCCTTGAGTTACGACGCTTCGACTTATGACTCTTGCATTATTACCCTGCTTCGACTTACGACATCGATACAGCATTTACGACACGGCGAGACCTGAGCCATTCGTCACGTGCGCATGCTCGGTGTCCGAACTGCAGTACCTGTCGTGGTCGCCCTGACTCAGTCTAGGGTTGTTTTTTTTGCCATTAATAATGTCTGGTAAGGATGGACTCTAAATGAAACCTAAGCTGTGAACTCTGTCACATGAGGGGCTTAACTTCAGGCGATCGTATTTCCTGCTAGGAGTACCACATACACACACTGAATACGTCACTGGAAAGCCCCGAGTACTTTTAAACAGGCCAGATAGGTGTCTCGGTAATATATGCGTAACCACCAGCTGAGTGAAAAGTTGTATTTGCATGAGTATAATATAAACGGGTCGTTTGTGTAAAACTACATTATCTGGCTGGAGTCAAACGTTTTAACAAATTACAGCACCATATTACTTGCTCATCATTTTGAGCAAATAACATATCTTAATACTGCTGTAGTATAACATTGAGAGTATACAACTTCAGGGTTTTTTTTTTTTTTTTTTTTTTTTAATTATTTGATCTGATTGTCTTTATTAAAAAGAAATGTACCAAGTTATTTGGCATAGTAAAATACTAAATGTTTAAATCATTCCATGAAAGGAAGTGTGTTTTGTTGGTTTTATTTTTGTGAATTACAGTAATTTAAGTGATTTACATTAGTCTGTCTTCATTTAAGCCTTTATTTGATAACTTGCATGATGTACTGCATACCGTGATATTAAGGTTACCATTTTTTTTTTTTTTTTTTTTAAACTTATCATTCCGTGCAAATTTTATACCGTCACATCAATACACAGAAGACAGATCCATGGAGGGGAGGGGAGAAACCACACACACGCGCAATATGGAATCACTACAAAGTTGTTTTATTGAGAATGCAAGCTTTTTTAAAAAAAAAGAAAAAAAGAAAAAAGAAAAAAAAAAAGAAGTTACAATTCCAACACACTGAACATTTTGGTAACTAAGACAACATATTCTAGGTGGAGAAACACTCCTGACTTCTCAGAATCGACCAGATCTCTCACGATCCCTAGATCTCCGTCTTTCACGATCACGACCACCTCTGCCTCCACGGTCTCCTCGATCACCACGATCTCTGGACCTCGAACGCCTTTCACGGGACCTTGAGCGAGACCGATGTCTGACAAGACAAAAGCAGGTGCAAGTTTAATACACCTTACAGGTAGATGTTAACATCGGTATGAATATCAAATTTTATTGATATACTGATATATCGAACATCATTGACGCTGACGCACTACACAAATCACAACAGCAACTAGTCTCCAGTTTCCATAAGTTGTAGAAATCGAACAATGGGATTCAAAACTTTACTTTCAGCATTTTCATTATAGCACATAGCAGCAACAGACACTGCTCTTATCTATCAATGGCAGGTGGCTTTGAATAAAAACTTTATGAACACACTGAACAAATAGCAGAGTCAATATTAACAGTTCTATGCTACTAGATATTCAATTCTAAAACACTTTTTCCGCCCCTCACTTTACCCAATACATTTAAGACCTACTAGTAACTTAAACAGAACCACACATATGAAACTGTGTTCACTTTTCTGTATGAGGATCCAGAACCGAAGATCAGCTGCATTTAAGTATTTATTCAGGCTAGGTTTTACCTAGAAAATGACATTGTCCTTTGCTAGTTAAAAGACTTGCACAGTCAACTCGGAGGGGAGAGGGGAGGATTATTAGGTAAACATCTGTATTCATAAGAAAATAGTGCTGCTTTTAAAAGGAAAAAAAAGGGGGGGGGGGGATTTAGTTAGTTTCCAGTGAAATGACCATGTGACCCATTTGTTCAATTATGGTACTAAAAAAAATAAGTAAATAAATAAAAACAAACAAACGTTGTACATGTTGTAAATGTAACCCCTTTGCAGCCTCCATTGCTAGTGGTCTTTGACTAGCCACATTAGATTTTGTGTTATGCGTCCCTTCTTTCCTGACCTTTGCGAACTTGCTAGACTTGTCTCCGCTTGCTTACACTGCTTGATTGATAGGCTGTTTGCATTGAAGACAGAGACTTTCATTGGTGTTGCAGCTGTCACTCACAGGTAGCACACTCCCAGATCGCTTGCATGGAGTTTTTTTTTTTTTCCAGCCCAAAAAAACCTTTTATTTTAATGAAGTAGATGTGTAAGCATTGCTCTTTTTGTGATAGAAGTATCAAATTCAGCAGAAATGTACTCCTGAATAAAATGTCAGGAGACAATTTCATCTGGGAACACAGTCTGTCTGGATGTCTCTCCTTCACATACAGAAGCTTCCCGAGGTGGCTGTACTTGATGGAGCAGCGATTTCCAGACCAGGTAAAGCAAAGACATTTGCAGACTGACAGCCTAAAAGCAACAGCAGAGAGATCTGGAGATGGGTACTCTTCTGTACATATGCCTGGTAACTGCCATGTACTCACGAAGAGGCGACACAAGAATGTCTGTAAATATAGCAGGTGCAATAAAATAATGCTGCACTCTGTGGACACAGACATTGTGGTTTTGTCCATATCTGCTATACAGCAGTTGGACATTGACAAGATTTGGTTAGTATCAAATAACCTAAGACACGTAAGAGCCCATGAGATCGCCAACACCCTTGGTCCCGAGAAGTCAAGAGCTCTTCCAGTATTCTACGCATACACCGGATGAAAGAAGTAAAAAGGACATCCTGGAATACTTGGAATAGCTTTTCTGCTGCGTTTACTTCTCGGTGATTGATTGTGGTGCATCAGCCAGAAACAGTGTGTCCGTGTTAGAGAGATAAAGCAGACAGTGTCAACATAGCAAGAAATCAGCAATTTACTAAGGGAAAGGGTAGGGAGTAGTTACCACCTACCCACACACGCTCCAACGCTGTAAAAGAGCAGCATATCAAGCAAGTCACACCTGGGGACAAACACTAGTTCCATCTCTAGATCTGCCTTGCCCAAGTGAATGTGGCTGGTGCAAGACCAGCATCATTTGATGGGATTCTTTCTGGACTACACTCCCTGAAGCGAAGGCCTCCTGTATCGAGCTCCTGCTTTCTAGTTGTAACGGGTCTAGTAGGTGCAATTGTGAAACAGAGGATGGAATAAAGAAGTGTGCATGCACCAAAAATGGACTAAAGTGTTGTGAACTATTCTGTGGAGAATATAGTAACTGCTCTTAACCCTTTGTGGTCCTATATCAGACCAGGTCCGACATTACAAATTTTCGCTTTCCATAACAACAGCATAAGAAAGTTTACAAACGAGAGGAGGCCATTCGGCCCATCTTGCTCGTTTGATTGTTGATAGCTTGTTGATCCCAGAATCTCATCAAGCAGCTTCTTGAAGGATCCCAGGGTGTCAGCTTCAACAACATTACTGGGGAGTTGATTCCAGACCCTCACAATTCTCTGTGTAAAAAAGTGCCTCCTATTTTCTGTTCTGAATGCCCCTTTGTCTAATCTCCATTTGTGACCCCTGGTCCTTGTTTCTTTTTTCAGGCTGAAAAAGTCCATTGGATTGACACTGTCAATACCTTTTAGGATTTTGAATGCTTGAATGAGGTCGCTGCATAGTCTTCAAACAGATTCAATTCTTTTAGCCTGTCTGCATATGACATGCCTTTTAAGCCCGGAATAATTCTGGTCGCTCTTCTTTGCACTCTTTCTAGAGCAGCAATATCTTTTTTATAGCGAGGTGACCAGAACTGCACACAATATTCAAGATGAGGTCTTACAAGTGCATTGTACAGTTTTAACATTACTTCCCTTGATTTAAATTCAACACTTTTCACAATGTATCCGAGCATCTTGTTAGCCTTTTTTATAGCTTCCCCACATTGTCTAGATGAAGACATTTCTGAGTCAACAAAAACTCCTAGGTCTTTTTCATAGATTCCTTCTCCAATTTCAGTATCTCCCATATGATATTTATAATGTACATTTTTATTTCCTGCGTGCAGTACCTTACACTTTTCTCTATTAAATGTCATTTGCCATGTGTCTGCCCAGTTCTGAATCTTGTCTAGATCATTTTGAATGACCTTTGCTGCTACAACAGTGTTTGCCACTCCTCCTGCTTTTGTGTCATCTGCAAATTTAACAAGTTTGCTTACTATACAAGAATCTAAATCATTAATGTAGATTAGGAATAGCAGAGGACCTAATACTGATCCCTGTGGTACACCACTGGTTACAACACTCCATTCTGAGGTTTTTCCTCTAATCAGTACTTTCTGTTTTCTACATGTTAACCACTCCCTAATCCATGTACATGTGTTTCCTTGAATTCCAACTGCGTTCAGTTTGAGAATGAATCTTTTGTGCGGGACTTTGTCAAAAGCTTTCTGCAAATCTAAATAAACCATGTCATATGCTTTGCAATTATCCATTATCAATGTTGCATAGCCTGTCTGCACATAACATGCCAATATCCTTTTTGTAGTGAGGTGACCAGAACTGAACAAAATATTCAAGATGAGGTCTTACTAATGCATTTTACACTTCCCTTGTTAACCACTCCAGTCCAATGTCAGATCCTGGCCAAAATCAAAAAGACGTAAAGCACAGGTCTCTTGTCGTTTTTGCTCCGGAAAATGCCGAGTGAGACTGAATGAAGCAGAAAAAAAAAAAAAAAAAAAAAAAAAAAAAAGGAGGCGTATCTGATAGCTCCATGCACCACATAAACAACACTGACAAACAAAGGAGGCAGCTGCTTCTGCATCCAGTGCTCAAAGTAATAAAATAATGACTTGGATTGCATTATTAATGGTGATAAAACGAGTGATCGGGAGAGGATTTATCAGTATGCATGTCTATAAAGAGGTATGTGAAAAATCCAGTGAACAAGAGGTGGGGCTTGGCTGGAGATGCAGTACCGAGTGTACTTTTGTAATTCAATGCCTTTTATATCTTTTACTCAAATTTAAAACAACACATGAAAAATAAACAGCGCATGTGAAAATAAAATATATTTTCAAACGCGCTGTTTATTTTACACAGTTTAAAATATCCCCCCCCCCCCCCCCTTTCATTCGGCTCCTATCGATCTCACTCGGCCATTGAATGGTTTTCTCTGCTTTTTCCGGAGCAAAAACGACTAGAGACCTGTGCTTTACGTCTTTTCGATGACCGGAAAGGGTTAATTGTAATGACAGTTTTCATACAGATGCCTTTGTTCTAAATACTGTTCTTTTGTTCAAAAAAGTTTGTTCTAATAAAATGCTCTGTACTAGAAGTCATGTAGCAAACCATTTGATTGGTACGTGGCAAAGATGATGCCCGACATTGAATATCGTTTAGCATGTCCCTAAGTACATTTCTGCCAATTTCCATGCAGATAGCGCCATGAAAAGGTAAAGAAATGAAAGTTTGCATGTGTGTATTAGTGTAGAAACATATGTAGCGGACATCATTTAGCGGCCATCTTGAAACTGACAGGACATAATTGGTGGTAGCGATGCCCACACGTCTTAACAGGGCATGATATTAAGCCAGGCGATATAAAAACATGGTTTACCTGTATTTATTATTTTAACATATGGTGAAGTTGGATATGTTGAGTGCAATTGTAGGATCAATAAGTTAAATTGTGAAAGAAAATCCCTTTAGTTTACCCATGGTAATTTTAAATGTTCTATTGTTAGAAAAATACCTCCTAAAATGTAGAACAGCAGAATTATTAGGATACATATTTTACCACCTCATCGCAGCAATTCCCCACACAGCTCAGGAGCACTGAATGTGGCGTCGACGTCTTCCGATCTAGCTTCCTCTTTTAAACCAAGGAACTTAAGAGCAGATGTCAACAAGCAACCAACAGAGGAGAAACAGTCACTGCCAGTTTTACCTTCCTAACCCACGGGAGAATCAGTCAATGCAATGCTCCCTTCGGAATTCCCAGCAACTCTGCACAGCCAGGAAGCAAATCTGCACTTGAATGACTCACCCTTCACACCACGCGGCTGTGCTTTTACCAGGAGAGCCACTTGGGGACTAATTTCAATATTGCTTTTACAATGGGAAATAATATCTAATGGTTTTGTAAACTATGATACTTGTATTATGTAATACGAAAGGAATTAAAATGCATACATTGCATTTATTTTATTATTTTTTTTTTTTTAAATTAGGAGTTGCAAAAATTTAACTGATTTTTTTTCTTTAGAATTTAAAATTATAAATCGAGTTCATCATGCCAGGCTGGAATTTATGAAACACAGCTCCTTCAGGACTGCCGAAATACAGTTGGTGCTTCTTAAAAATCAGGACACTGAAAATCGTGATTTCTGCTTAAATGGCACAGAACTCTGGGAGACGGCCCAATGCTTTGTTTAATTGGGATATTTTTCAAATTATGAAGAGAGATCGCTATTCAGAAAAAGAAAGAATTTGCGTATCAACATCCCAGGTGTCTCACTTATGATAAAACGCAATTTCATTATTTTTCATTTAAATGGAGAAATAAGACGGATTAATTTGTTGAGGAATAAAAATAATTTGTCGAAGGCTCAACACTGACTTATTTCAAATGAAGCATTTAAAATATATATTCATAATGTGATCATTAATTTTCTTTTCATTTAGAATTAACAGTAAAAAATACTTGTTGCATCGAAGGCATCTTGATAAAGTCTTAAGACATGTTACTAAACAGGAGCCACCATGGGACCATGTTTTGACAAATGAACAAAAATGAATAAAATTAACCTTTAACATAGATGAGGTGATTCAAACCAAATCATCCTGACAAAAGTCGATAGTTAAATCTCTTTTGGCAAAGTATACCTGGTTTCCAATGAAAGCCAGTTCTGGTTTGTACCAACAGTGTCATTAACATTTAGGTGGGATTACCCAAATTATGGTATGGATTCTGTACTGGCTCTAAACCCCTTTCAATACCACACCCCTGTACACCAACGCATAACTGTGCAAGTAGCAAGCATTATACAAATTAGGGAATAGCTTTCATAAATTACTAGCTTGTGTAATGCATCAAAATTGAAAATTAAATTGAACCGTCACATTGTGGTTTCACTTGCTAAATAAATCTAATTTATAGAAGAAAAATATAAAAAACATATTTCCCTTCATGAAGCTTAGCTGGTTATTTTTTCCCCCCAAAGTGTTACGTTTCAGCTATAAGGACACAAGCTAGCTCATGAAGCAAAGCAAGATCATTTCCCTCAGCATGGGAACCTCCTAAGTTTTAAACTGCAACTCTACCTTTTCCGACGGCGGCCATACAGTTCCCGACGTAGCTCCCTGGAAATGGGCTTCAGATGCATAAAGTTGCAAAACCCACCTCGGGTGCACTCTCTGTAATTTAAATAAAGATGTCATGAGACAAAGAAACTTCAAGAAAAATGCAGTGAGTAAGTCTCAAAGTTTAGCATCACAATACTTTTCAGGTGGCAAAATGAGCATTTCAGTACCATTGAAAAGGACACAAAGTAGTCATAGAAACAATGATTTTAGCAACTGAAAATCTGCTATTAAAAACAGGCCATGCCAGTTACCCCATTTCATATTGGCGACAGCAGGCTTCCCTGAAGTCTGTCACAGGCGAAAGCTCTGCATGAATAGGCTGTCCGTTGAACCATCGGTTGTTTAAATCCATCACAGCTTTCTCAGCATCCTCCTCTCGGCGGAACTGAAAAAAAATTGCACTTTTTGAAATTGCACTTCAAGCAACTTGAAATTAAGAAAATGTTAAACCACAACGTTAAAATGGCAGTTATTTGTTATAGATTTGTTTTGCTTGAGAAACCCCAAAAGTAACTAAAAGTGATCGGCCCATGCAGTGGCGTAGCCCAGGCCCACCAAGTTTGCACACAGGCCCACCTAAATCGGCATCTATGTGAATGCCAAGTTTAAGTTCATTTATATATTAAAAAAAAAACGCCAATTGTGTGCCCTGAATGCGGGTGTTTAAGTTTAGGTCAAATAGGCTTTTTTTTTAAATGCGCAGGCTTTAATGTAGTAATTGTGATGCAATATTTGGGTCAGATCTTCCTCTCACACAACAAATCACTTGTAAATCACGTTTAATTGACAGCTTGCAAGGCAGTTGGCTCAGAATTGTTTCAAAAGTCCCAGACGTTTATTTTAATGTGCATTTTTAAAGTAAGTTAGCAGTAGTGTGGCGGTCAACATGGCAAAATAAATCTGCACACAATTAAGACTTTATTTTAGTAGAAAGGCTCAAGTGAACAGGATTAAGACAGCTGGCCGAAAGCTGACAAAATAGCTTAAAATTGTTTGAAGAGATATGTGCGTTTTTCTGGAGTGTCATGACTATATAACTGCAAGCCCCGACACTTTATCCTGCGACTGGAACGGAGATGGAAGGATACTTACTTGGCAAATGGCAAGTAACTGACTAACTTTCACTGTATTTAGTAATTGCTTCAAATGTATACCGTGTTCTCACTAGTTTGGTGATGCTGTCCGTTTGACTTTGTAAAGTACATTCACTACGAATATATGCAAGTACGTTTATTTTACTAAAAACTAAAAAATGAGTGTTTGGAATGTGTACTGTAGGCAGGCACTGGCAAAAAAATAAGCTGCTTTCAGCTTCTTGCAATTTACTGTGAAAAAAAATAGGCATTTTATTTTCCTATAAGTATTTCACACTGAATTCATCCTTTTATCAGTGCCGTGCATTTGGTTAATATGGCAACACGGTCAAACACAACGACTTCATGATTGGTGTTCATGTCATACTACTGTGCAATGACCCAGCGAGTCAGTGATATGTATGATGTTACAATTTATTAATAATTTGAAGGTATCTGTGGTTTTAAAACTTCAGCATTATTTCTGTGTAGTAAAGCAATACAAAAACCTTGTGTTTTGTGTAAGGTTTGCCGCCAACCTTACTCCCGTGTATGAGATTTATGGAAATTGCTTCATTAGCGTGTCAACATAATTTTAAAAGGTTTACAAAACTTGAAAAATGTTGCTGAATGTGTCACTCAAGGCTGTTTTAAAACATTCTATTTTTTGTCTGCTTGTTACGTTAAATAAAGCCGAATCAATATAGGTCAGAATAACGGACAATAATTCAAAGGGCATAATAATAGGAGCATGCTATAGACCGTCAGATACAGATGGTGAGCACAATAATCTGTTATACAATGACATTAGAAATGCATGTAGCAAAGGAGAAGCCATACTAATGGGGGATTTCAACTTCTCCCATATAAAATGGGAAAAACCTATGGGGAACACGACGGACGAAATTGAAATGGTGGAAATGACAAATGACTGCTTGCTAACACAATTTGTCAAGGCACCGACTACAGCTGAGGCATGCCTTGATTTAATCTTTTCAACTAACAAAAGAAAGAATAACTTAAATAGAGGTCAGAGAACCACTAGCAACTCAGACCACAACATGGTCTCATTTGAAGTGTTTTTTAAAACCCCAAAAGTAATGACTAAAGCTAAGCTTTACAATTTTAGAAAAGCAAACTATGAAGGTATGAAACAGAGACTAACAGAAGTAGATTGGAGTAAAATAGAGAAAACACCCACAGAAGAAGGATGGTTGTTCTTCAAAAATGTAGTACTAGAGGCGCAAAACAATTACATCCCTAAAGTAGACAAATCTAAATGTAAAACTAAATTGCCAAAATGGTTTAATAGAACCAATGACCTATACGGTAACAGTATCCTGGGAGACAGTCAACATGGTTTTAGGAAAGGGAGATCGTGTCCAACTAACTTGCTTGATTTTTTTGAGGATGCAACATCGATAATGGATAATTGCAAAGCATATGACATGGTTTATTTAGATTTCCAGAAAGCTTTTGACAAAGTCCCGCACAAAAGATTAATTCTCAAACTGAACGCAGTTGGGATTCAAGGAAACACATGTACATGGATTAGGGAGTGGTTAACATGTAGAAAACAGAAAGTACTGATTAGAGGAAAAACCTCAGAATGGAGTGTGGTAACCAGCGGTGTACCACAGGGATCAGTATTAGGTCCTCTGCTATTCCTAATGTACATTAATGATTTAGATTCTGGTATAGTAAGCAAACTTGTTAAATTCGCAGGCGACACAAAAGTAGGAGGAGTGGCAAACACTGTTGCAGCAGCAAAGGTCATTCAAAATGATCTAGACAAGATTCAGAACTGGGCAGACACATGGCAAATGACATTTAATAGAGAAAAGTATAAGGTACTGCACGCAGGAAATAAAAATGCGCATTATAAATATCATATGGGAAATAATGAAATTGAAGAAGGAATCTATGAAAAAGACCTAGGAGTTTTTGTTGATTCAGAAATGTGTTCATCTAGACAATGTGGGGAAGCTATAAAAAAGGCTAACAAGATGCTCACATACATTGTGAAAAGTGTTGAATTTAAATCAAGGGAAATAATGTTAAAACTGTACAATGCACTAGTAAGACCTCATCTTGAATATTGTGTGCAGTTCTGTCCACCTCGCTACAAAAAGGATATTGCTGCTCTAGAAAGAGTGCAAAGAAGAGCGACCAGAATTATTCCGGGTTTAAAAGGCATGCCATATGCAGACAGGCTAAAATAATTTAATCTATTCAGTCTTGAACAAAGAAGACTATGCGGCGACCCAATTCAAGTATTCAAAATTCTAAAACGTATTGACAATGTCGACCCAAGGGACTTTTTCAGCCTGAAAAAAGAAACAAGGACCAGGGGTCACAAATGGAGATTAGACAAAGGGGCATTCAGAATAATAAAATATGAGACACCTTTTTCCACAGAGAATCATGAGGGTCTGGAATCAAGTCCCCAGTAATGTTGTTGAAGCTGACACCCTGGGATCCTTCAAGAAGCTGCTTGATGAGATTCTGGGATCAATAAACTACTAACAACCAAACGAGCAAGATGGGTCGAATGGCCTCCTCTCGTTTGTAAACTTTCTTATGTTCTTATGGATTGTGTATATGTGCCATTCAGAGGGTAAATGGGCAAGACCAAAGATTTAAGTGCCGTTGAACGGGGTATGGTAGTATGTGCCAGGCGCGCTGGTTTGAGTGTGTCGAGAACTGCAACGCTGCTGGGTTTTTCACGCTCAACAGTTTCCCGTGTGTATCAAGGATGGTCCACCACCCAAAGGACATCCAGCCAACGGCAGGCCAGTGGTCGAAAATGGCTCATTGATGAAAGAGGCCAAAGGAGGCTGACACGGGTTTGGTTTAAAACAATAGTAAAGCAGCGTTATTAAAATAATAATCTGCTGTTATTACTTACCTTCACATACACATTTCCGACCAAATGATCACCAAGATTATCACAAACGTTCATCTCTTCAACTTCACCATATTTCTCTTCCATCTCTGTAAACACCTCCTGAAGACCAAATAAAAAGGACCAACGTTACAGCATGCACACTGAACAAGGAAAACAAGTTTGTGAATGGCATACATCCCCGACCATTTGAATATAATATATATCACCATTACTTACTATATATCATTGTATACACATGTAAAAATGCAAGTCTGACAGACAAGGCACCTCCATATCAGTGTGACTAACACTAGTTGGCCAATAGAAGGGATCAAGGAGGAATCAGACTCCAGACCAAACCATAGCAATGAAAGGGGGCTGCATTTTCGTTACCACCGTGATTGAAAAGTTGTATTCACATCATAATGGTGACACTTGATTTCCATAAGCAGTAAACTCAATTCCTAAAATTAAAGAACATACAAAAAGTGTTCTGACATTCAGCTCACCTCAAAGAACTCATCATAATGCTCTTGCATTTCCACATCACTAACCGCACCTGGTAACCATAAAAACATAAATTAACATACTTGATAATTGCCTCACAAGAATTTCAATACAACTTTTCTACAAAACAGTTTAGAAATAGTATATTGCTATATAATTAATAGGTAAGTATACAAAGCAATGAACTACACCTTGACTGAAAGAATTCAAACCATTCCCATTGCTTTTATCAGCTGAATGCATGGGTAAATATTAACTTAGCTAATTTTTTGATTAGCACTAATTTTGGACTACCTTAAAGTAATTAGGTAGTCCAAAATTAGTGCTAATTGTGGTCTTTAATGGTGAAATCAGCCATATATGTATTACATAAATTTATAAGAAACACATTGCAGTTGCAACTCAAACTCATTTACATATTCACAACACAACGACAGAGGTGAAGTTGGCCAAATTAAATAAATTGTTTGTTTTAATTTAGAGAATTTTTTTTTGTTCCCTTGATGGGAGCAAAATATATGATTTAATAACTACATATAACAGATTAAACCTGCATTTGTGTGTTATGGCTGCTTTTGGTGGGAATCCACATACCTTCAAAATACTATTTGTGCACTTATTTTTTGTTGGAGTTTTTTCTTTGAGAAACACGAAAGTAATGGGCAGCTAGTAAGTGTAAATGAAACCCATTTAAATATTTATTTTTCTTTGCTGTGCCTCCAAAGCGTGTGCCATCAGCTTCTTTTCACACTGCAGACCCACCATGTAGCTACCTCAGAGCTACAGCGTCGGAGGCAGCTTACAGGGAAGCCCGCAGGTGCCCGGCCAGTCTACAGGGGTCGCTGATCTAATTAAACTTCCTTTCACGGAATGCTTAAACTTTGGCCATTTTATGTTTCACTACAACCAAAAGCTGAAAAAGGCATAGTAAATTAGGTGTGCTAGATTCCGATTCACTTAAACTTTTAAATATAGATTTTCTGTGTTTTACCCCAACTTTTTACTACCAACTTTAGCCATTCGGATCTCTCAATCACTCCGAGAAACACATCAACAGTAAAAATTGATTTACACTGAGCAAAAATCTAAAACACAACATTTCGACTGGAAATACAAATATGCATCTGTTGGTCACAGATACCTTCAAAAAAAAAAAAAAAAAAAAGGTAGGGGCGTGGATCAGAAAACCAGTCAGTGTCTGGTGTGACCACCATTTGCCTCATACAGTGTGACATATCTCCTTCACACAGAGTTGATCAGGCTGTTGATTGTGGCCTGTGGAATGTTGTCCCACTCCTCTTCAATGGCTGTGCGAAGTTGCTGGATATTGGCAGGAAATGGAACACGCTGTCGTACACGTCCATCCAGAGCATCCCAAACATGCTCAAAATCGGTGACATGTCTGGTGAGTATGCAGGCCATGGAAGAACTGAGACATTTTCATTCCAGGAATTATATACTGATCCTTGCGACATGGGGCCGTGCATTATCATGCTGAAACATGAGGCGATGGCCGCGGATGAATGGCATGACAATGGGCCTCAGGATCTCGTCACGGTATCTCTGTGCATTCAAATTGCCGTCGATAAAATGCAATTGTGTTTGTTCTCTGTAGCTTATGCCTGCCCATGCCATAACCCCACCGCCACCATGGGGCCCTCTGTTCACAACGTTGACATCAGCAAATCGCTCGCCCACACGACGCCATACACGCTGTCTGCCATCTGCCCAGTACATTTGAAACCGGGATTCATCCGTGAAGAGCATACTTCTCCAGCGTGCCAGTGGCCATCGAAGGCGAGCATTTTCCCACTGAAGTTGGTTACGACGCCAAACTACAGTCAGGTCAAGACCCTGGTGAGGACGACGAGCATGCAGATGAGCTTCCACGAGACTGTTTCTGAAAGTTTGTGCAGAAATTCTTCGGTTGTGCAAACCCACAGTTTCATCAGCTGTCCGAGTGGGTGGTCTGAGACGACCCCGCAGGTGAAGAAGCCGGATGTGGAGGTCCTGGGCTGGCGTGGTTACACATGGTCTGCGGCTGTGAGACCGGTTGGACATACTGCCAAATTCTCCAAAACGACGTTGGAGGTGGCTTATGGTAGAGAAATGAACATTCAATTCTCTGGCAACAGCTCTGGTGGACATTCCTGCAGTCAGCATGCCAATTGTACGCTCGCTCAAACATTTGTGGCATTGTGTTGTGTGACAAAACTGCACATTTTAGGAGTGGCCTTTTATTATCCCCAGCACAAGCTGAACCTGTGTAATGATCATGCTGTTTAATCAGCTTCTTGATATGCCACACCTGTCAGGTGGGTGAATTATCTTAGGAGAAATGCTCACTAACAGGGATGTAAACAAATTTGTGCACAAAATTTGAGAGAAATAAGCTTTTTGTGCATATAAGATCCCAGAAATTTTCCATTTCAGCTCATGAAACATGGGACCAACACTTTACATGTTGCGTTTCTATTTTTGTTCAATGTAATTTACAGGTTTTTTTTTTTCTCCAAGTGAATCCAGTATCCTTCACAACTGAAACTGGTTGCATGTCAGTTGCGATGGTCTCAATAATCAACTGTGTTATGTTTTCATGCCAAGCTTTATCACATTTCCTAGCACTAGCATTGCTGTTTGTCTGGGCCCCACCTCCTCTGCGCTAGATCCAGCACCAGTAGTAGAAGCAGACATATGTACAGGACAAATAATATGAAAATTATTAATTAATATGCTCCCGTACTGCCACTTTAAGAGCACAGCCTAGACTTAACTTTTTGGTTTCTGAAACGATTAGACAAAATTAAAAACATTGATACTTTGCTAACATTTGCTCTAAAACAATTAACACCTCAAATAGCAATTTTCATTTTTTGTTATAGACAATCAGAATTTAAATATAAAAAAAGTACACCCTTCAACATACATTATACTGCTACATATGTATTGTTGTAACTATTATTAAGATCTATCCTTTGCTCAAACAATGTGGTGTTGCAAAAAATTAAAATAGTAAAAGAATTGGGAAATGATTGGTCATACTACTTATAAAACAAACATTTACAAATATTTAAGTGCAGAGAGTCACCCCGAGTCACCAGGGGATGCAGCGGTGAAAACACAATTGGCAATTCCAAACTGGGGACAAAACTGGGGTTTTAAAAAAAAAAATAAAAATAATAAAAAAAAATAAAGACTCAAATACATTGACAAAACTTTTCAAAACACCAAGATGAACGTTACTGGATTCATGTCTACAGTTTATGTAGCACTGCAAAAGTACGCTTCTTATGTTGTTACCAATTATTATTACACATCTAGAGATTTTTTTTTTTTTTTTATTATTTTGTACAAAATTATTTCTTCACTTACCTAAAGTCTTGAAAACTAAATAACTTGTTTAAAATTATGCTACTTTAAGAATAAGTAGGCTTTTCTGCTGCAGTCGCTTGTCTCAGCTAATAAATTTACACACTGAAACTTATTCATTGCGTTTCCTCCAAAACGTATCAAAATACAGTAATCAGTTCACACTAAATTAAAATAAAGCACACAAATGTGTTACTTTAGCTTTTAGGCAGCACTATAATAAAACAACACGGACAGTGAAAACAGCCTGAATACAAGTTATGCTGCTTAACCTGTGTATCTTTACCTAACTTCTTCAGCTCTTTGCAGTGCTTCTATTTTTTCTTGACGTAACTGGCAAGTTGTACTATGTTTATTTTAGCTAGGATAATCCACCTGCATACAAAGCCATTTCTGTTTTTAAAAAGGTGACGCTAGGTGAGAAAGCAGAGTAGTAATTGAGACTTGCCTTGTACAGGATGTTGAATACTGTTGTTACTTCAATTTGTTCATAGAAACACGAACATAGCATCAACCATTGTATACCATAAATACGATATTTGTGGTTAAGAATAACAGAAACTGTGTCAATACTGTAATGTACTTAAACTGCAAAACCAGTACACAGACTCCCCTACTGTGAAGAGGACAGAGCAGTGCATTAGTTCAATATATAGGCAAAGTACAAGTATGGCTTGTACTCTAAGGAGTGTCGAGTCTTGTTTTCTTAGTGCAATTTGTACATGTTTCTTATTAAAAAGCATTACAATCAATGGTGCAGTATCATGCAAACAAGTTTTGGATTAAACTTACAGCGTAAGCCATCAGCAGACTGGGCAGTGTTTTGAGGGTTACGGTAAATGTTCAAGAGGGCAATGGTCTGAAATACAAAAACATTTTTTGTAAAAAAAAATTACTTTTCCCAACTAACCTTTTCTTTAAGCATCTAATTCCCACTGGAACAGGGATCTCATGAGAATTCACAAATGACTGTACTGACCAAACAATTAACCACATAGCCTACATTCAAAACTGTGCAAACAATGAAGTCAGGCACATTCACCCTGTAATTGCACATGCAAATTAAAAGCAATACTCCAGAATCTGGCATAAGACACATTATACAAGACCAATAATACTGTTTTATTGAGAGATCACCATTACAAAAGGATACATAAAAACATATCACTTACTCAGAGTGCCACTTACCTGTTCTGCTTAGCATTTTGTGAAAGTGGATTTGGTATCAGCTCTGCTAGCTGGGCTTAATTTGATGCATTTTCTTTAAATGTCAACATTTTTATGCACAAGCATACAAAATGATAAAAAATCACCCATCCATGTCAACAGACTTTATTCTGGTTTTATAAGTACATCAGGCCAAAAACATTTTGGTATTTATAGGATTATAAACAGTTCACACTACTGGAGGCAAGTTATCCGTGAAGATAATCTTAACAGGGACAACTTTAAATATATACTAGTTTGTACAATATAGATAGTTTTCCAAGACTTGTCGTTCAAAAAGAAAGAACGAAGAGGAATAAGGATCACAAAATGGATATTGTATCTTAGTGAGAAGAATCCCAATATATTACATAATTACAAAGACAGCTTGCTTAGATATGCATGTTTAAAATAAGGGATTAACAGGAGTACCCCTGTGTCTATTTATTTATTTATTTATTTATTTTAATTCAATTTGGCAGTAACCTTTCGGTTTCATTCAGCTCCTATCGGTCTCTCAGACATTGAAAGGTTTTCTCTGCTTTCTCCGGAGAAAAAACGACTACAGACCTGTGTTTTACGTCTTTTTTATGATGTCAGACAGGGTCCAACGTTGGACGGGAAAGGAAAATTGTAATGTCGGACCTGGTCCGACATAGGACTGCAAAGCGTTAATAAATTAGATGCTTACGTTAAAATCAAGGTTTTAGCCCCGTTAGCCTAGACCGAAAAAGCAATTGTGTAAATGTAAATATTTCACTCAAGCCAGACCAGGGTTTTTAATTAGTGTTAACGTATGTGGCACTTACATGGTAGTAGGGGGCACCAATCTCCTCATGGCACATAGCGCCAAAGGAGGAGAGCAGTGGGACGTTTTTGAAAAAAGGGATGAAACTGGTGAATTTGTGCATGCTTTAAGTAGTGGTCTGCTTGTAGTCTGTCAAAGTACTCCATTAGTACACAGAAGGAGCTTTATTTCAGCACTGCTCACAGCAAGGCAAGATCATCTTGATGCTTTTGGAGCATCAAGGCACCTGCAATATAAGACTAACTGAAAATGTGTGTGGAATTAGTGACTGCACTTTTAATTGTGTACAGTTGTAATATGGGGAATAACATGCTGCAGCTCCCATCCAGTGCTCAGTGTTCTGACAGCATGCAACAGACAGCTCTTACAGATTACAGGTTACCCTTTTTATTTCATAAAACAAAAAGGTTTAAACTGCAGCGTCGTCGTTCTGCAATTTGATATTAAATACACCACCGTAAGCACACTGTGCAAAATCTCATATTTTAGATATTTCCAATCTGAGAACTAAATTTAATAAATAGCAGGCTGCAGTACATTTAATTTTGAATTCCCTAAACAGTTTTTTTTTCTCTCAGCAGTACACTTTCTAATTACAGTCTCAAGCATTTCCATGCATTCTGTTTTCACCTTTCTGGTCAGTTTGAGACATAAACTTTGCTTTCCCTGCAACAGCTGACCCTGGTTTTGTACAGAACTCACACTACATGACTGTTTTATTTGTTTATTTAGCAGATGCCTTTATCCAAGGCAACTTTCAGAGACTAGGATGTGTGTGAACTATGCATCAGCTGCAGAGTCACTTACAAAGTCTCACCCGAAAGACGAAGCACAAGGAGGTTAAGTGACTTGCTCAGGGTCATACAGCGGATCAGTGAGTGAGCTCGGATTTCAAACGGGGACCTCCTGGTTACAAGCCCTTTTCTCTAACTGCCGGACCACAGAGCCTCCTCATTATGACATCTTAAATTACCATGCTTGCTTCTTTGGCCGAAGAAATATTATTAACTAATCATATAACTAGGGAATCGGCTGCACAATTACATCGTCCTTAAACTCCAGATGGTAAAGTAATTGTGGCTGCTGAAGATGCAACAGACAAAAAAATCAGTTTGTGGGACTCAAATTTATTTAGGCACGCTACGATTTGATTTGCAAAAGAGAATGTTGGTTTACTCGAGTAAAAAAAACTTGGTATGGTAACCTTTTGACTTCCTTTTTTGTTTAATTATTGTGCCGTTTGCTACATTAATCCTTAGTGGTCCATTTATTCAGCGCTTGTCAGGTCCAATTTATTTTCACACGCGCCGTTTATTTTACAAGCGGTTTAAAATATTCAGTGAAAACAGGTTTAAAAGGCATTGAATCACAAAAGTACACTCACTACTGTATCTCCAGCCAAGCCCCACCCCTTGTTCGCTGTATTTCACATACCTCTTTAAAGACGTGCATACTGATAAATCCTCTCCTGATCACTCGTTTCATCACCAAACTCCTCAATAATAAGATCCAAGTCATTATTTTATTATTATAACATCTCAAAAAGCTCTGCAAATGTCTGTGATATTCTTTGAGCACTGGATGCAGAAGCAGCTACCTTCTTTGTTTGTGTCTTTGTTATCTCCGTGGTGCATGAGGCTATGTGTATTGCTCAGACACACCCCTTTTTTCCCAGCTTCTCTAGGCCATTGAAAGACTTTCTCTGATTTTTAAAAAAAAAAAAAAAAACGACTAGAAACCTGTGCTTGACGTCTTTTTGATGATGTCAGACAAGGTCTGACATCGGACCAGAAAGGGAACATTGTAATGTCGGACCAAGTCCGACATAAGACCGTAAAGGGTTAATCAATTTTTTTACACAACAGTACTCGCACTCCTTTGGTCACCATCACAACTGTTGCATGAAACTGGGGTTACTGTATTCTGCTGGTGTTAATATAGCACCTCTGCACTGAAGCAGTTGTATAGCAGCTGACAACGGCTCACTTGTTTATCTGCTGGCTGCCCCCCAAAACAAACAAATACAAAAACAAATCTCAGAATTTACCAAAGCAGATACATTAAATATAATATTAACTCCAATATTTGGAACATGACGTACATACAGCAAATAAGTTTAGTATTTTCTTACTACTCTTGACAATCTAATTTAAAAGAGATTGTCTATGCTAATTTAACATGTTTTTGCTTCCCCTTTTATAAGTATAATTTGCAAAAATGTACTGTTTAATGCTCTGTTACAAAAGTCTCACAAAACATTCCTCGAAGGTCCATAATGTACAGTACTGCAAACAGAAATAGATGCCTAGTTAATGTATTTTCTTTGACACACATTTCACATGCGCCAGATTACCAGGTGTTTTATTAGGAATGTTAATAGTTTAGAGATTAACCATGTGTGTTACATTTATTCAAGGTCTTTTTATACTATCATTAACATGCTTGTGTTAAACATGCTCAGGTTTCAGGGCAACAGATTGCAAGTCAGTTATTACTTTGAGTATAACTGGATACACCCAAACTGGTAGACTATAGATACAGGTGTTTATTCTTAAATGAAATGTTTACAAAACTGAAAAATATCCAACAAGAAAAAATGTCAGCAGGCATTTACTGCTCTCCAAAATACAAAACTTACCTGGCTGAAAGTTGGCTTATTGTGCAACCTAGAACATCTGTCTCCATGACGACATGCCCCAATTTTAAAGTAGAATGAACAATTTACTCTGTTAAGAAAAAAATGACAAAGGCAATAACAATTAATCATTTCCAATCAAAATAAAGATACGTGGCCCAAGTAGTGTCCCTGCTGGTATGTAACATAACTGCATTAGTAATATGCATCATAGGACTAGTTCAACGCTCCCCAGTTCAATTTCTGAATATTCCTTTAGTTTATGTTACTGTATTCATCAACTACAGCCTTGCGCATTCTTCTTGCAACCTGACAGAGGCTTACAAAGAAATTTTATAGACAGTAACAAACTCCTTCATTTAAGTACCAAATACATGTTCCATTATGAACAGCAATACAGTGCCATCAATAGCTTTTATTGGTACTGCAAAAAAATCAGTATTCAGAAATAAACAAATAAAAAAATCTATACTGCCTTTAAATCTTTTGTCCTGACAACTTCTCTAGGACCAAATTTGGCCGAATACTTTTTTTTTAAAAATCAGATAGAATTATTTAATGAAAAAAAAAAGGGGGGTGTTTTAAAATATAAAATCAAGAAATAAACAAATCTGGTTTTATTTAAAAAGAAGCAAATGCTTAAGCACAGGGCCGTACCAAGCGGGGCGAGTGCTGTGAGGCCGCAGTGCACCGACTGATTAGCTGACAAATAAGAAGTAAAACAAAAGTGTGCAAGAACGATTCAAATCAAAAAATGACAACTAAAAACGCTTGTTATTCGTCAACCAATCTGTGCCTCCTCAAGTCAGCATCCGATAAATGGGTGGTTCAGGTTCCCGACAGACTATTTTGTCCACCCTATGTTAAATATGTGTTTGCCGGTAAGGGGCTATACTTTGCTATCAATCTGAAAAACTGACCACTGCAGGGCTATGTTTTCACTCATGCAATTTTCCGGAAGCCGCACAGCAAACAAGACGTGGTCTGAGCATGGCTAGGTGCAGCATATCGCCAAGCAGCTGTTTTGCACTATTGTTTGAAAAATGCAACCACATACAAGAAAAAAAATTATTATAACCAGTGTTTGACTCGGGGATGAAAAGCCACTTGTCACACTGCATCTTAATTGTCATTTATCTTGAATAGTAGTCTAATTTATTTCTCACCAATACTTGGTTCTCTGGCTAAACAGCAGCCTACTGAAATTGACGTGGCAACTGTTTTTAAAGGGCGATTGCATTTTAGTTTAAAACTATGTTAGGAGTGAATAGTCAGATTGTTTTACAAATGGTTTCATTGGGTATATCTGGCTTTAACATTTTGGAAAATCCAGTATTGCATTGGCACCGAATATAGCCTTGAAGCCAAATAATCTCTCTCAAGAGACACTGATTTTTCCACTTCAGCATCTTCTACTATTAATTCTAATTATTCTACCGATTAAAGGTAACCTAAAATTTTGTTCCAATCTTCACCTAACAATTATTTACATAAATAAACATTTTACCATACAACTAACAGTAGACATTTAAGCAGTTTATTTGCAACTTCCCTACAATCCAACCTTGATCCAGAAAGCTGAAATTGAGTTCCATGGTCCAAGCACACTTTTCCAAACTAGCCAACTCTGAACTATGACCATGTCAATGACTTTGCATCACTGAAAGGAGGAGGAGGAGGAAGGAGAGAGGACCTAGATTTATATTTCACACAGGTTGCATCAGAGATCGGTATGGCTCTGCTTAAACACAAGTGTTAACAAAGTCACCAGTTTTTGACGACATTTCTCTCTCTCCACCTTTCCCTCTCCCTCTGTATATGGGGGCATTTCTCCGCTCCCCTCAAGTTTTATTTTGTAGTGGAGTTGCAAGTATAATTACACACAGAACACATGGGAAAATTAAACAACTTTACTCCATGCTGTTTTACAAAAAAGAAACGATCGACTGTTGCATCTAATTCTATTGGCTTAAACACACACAAAAAAACTTAAAGCTATATTGCTTAAAAAAAAAAAAAAAAAAAAAGTGGATTTGTTGGTTTTGATGCTCTGTGGAAGACCGGGATCGGTCAAAACGCGTTACCGATTTATTATTTTGATGTAATAAATTACACCGTGTAACAATTTATTTTTATTTTTTTTTGGTTCCTGGATAGTAAGTGTTATTTCCTAATTGCTTATGTCTCAAAAGTATAGAAATGGCTATTATTCCCCACAAACTTTGCTTTTGTGACCAGGACAGTGATATTTTGAAATTTACCTATTTTCCAGAACATTCCAGATAGATTCAGTACTGAGCAAACTTGGAGTAACTTCTAGAACTTTCCAGTAATATAAATAGTAGTATAAATACAGGGGCATTAATATCTACATTTTTCTAAGATGGCATCAAGAGGCTGCAATGGTGGCATTCCTGATGGGTCTCCAAAGCGGTTTTACCAAGTTTCCCTGCTATCTTTGCCTTTGGGACAGCAGGGACACCAAGGCGCACTACCACAGGCGGGACTGTCCACAGCGGACCGAGTTCTCTGTGGGGCGGAACAACGTCAACTGGGAGCCACTGGTGGACCCCCGGAAGGTGCTGATGCCACCACTGCACATCAAATTGGGCCTTATGAAACAATTTGTCAGAGCTCTAGATAAGGAGTAGGCAGCCTTCAAGTACCTTCAAGACTTCTTCCCTAAGCTGTCTGAGGCAAAGGTCAAAGCCAGTGTCTTCGTCGGACCACAGATAAAGAAGATCCTGGAGTGCAATGAATTCCCCAAGAAGCTCACTAGTAAGGAGAAAGCGGCTTGGAACAGCTTTGTCGCAGTGGTTTCGGGGCTTCCTGGGCAATCACAAGGTCAAAAACTATGTGGAGCTGGTTGAGACTCTGGTGAAGAACTACGGCGCAATGGGCTGTAAGATGTCCCTCAAAGTCCATATCCTTGATGCTCATCTTGATAAACTCAAGGAGAACATGGGAGCATAAGCAATTTGGAAATAACACTTACTACCCAGGAACAAAAATTGTGGTACATAGTGTTATTGTTTTTTACGGAACCATACGGGTTTGTGGACTTGCTTTTTAACTGGAGATGCACTCTACATTTCTTTTGTGGTGTATTGCCACTGAAGGAGATATGATATATATATATATATTTCCTCTATATATATATATATATATATATATATACACACACACACACACACACACACACACACACACACACACACACACTACGACCAAACCAAACAATTATCCATCAGTAGTCGAATCAGCTTATAGTCATCGGCGCCATTTCTGCTCTGTTGTATTTGAATCACTAACAATTGTCGCATGACGTTTTGGTGGTCTCTCAGGATTAGGGTTGTTCCTGTTTAGCGCCATTAACCCGCATGGAGAAAGAAGGGGGTGGGGGATCGAAAAGAGAGGACACTGTTTGGTAAATCCATATCATACTCTTTGTAACCCCAACTATCCAAAATTCCTTGCAAAACGTGAACTTAATTTGAACTGCTAGTCTGTGATGTGCTTCTAAAGGCAAAAGCTAACCAAAACAGCTTTTTGTAACTTCCATATCCAATGTGTTCTAATGACAATGTAAATGTTCCCAGCATGTGTAAATAAATACCAATCATTGCCACGAAACCCAAAACGTAACGTTCCAACTACAAGATAACGGGTTCGGTATTCTATTACAGATGTCTGAACGGGTTACCGTCTGTTCACTTCATAATAGTACCACTCTACTTCCTGTTTACAGTAATGTACCATTAAATTTTGAATTTAAAAGACGCCGGTTGACAAATACACATGTTATTTTGTATAATCCAGCCAAAATAAATTAGAAGCGTGTTTTATGTTTTTATTTGGGTAAAACAGGTTTTTCGTTTTTAAAACAAAAAGCGCAATTAAACAATGGGGGTATGTGTGGCCTGCGAGTTTAAGCTGGAGCAATCGACAAGGTTCAAATCGCATTAAAGTAATACATACATCATTTAAAACGACTGAAGCCAAAAAGCTTAAATCAATACAAACGGATAATTCTAGTTTTCATTTACACGAAAATGTACACGATAGCGCTTTAAAAGTTAGGGCGCACATGCTCACATTTCTGACCCTAGTCTGGCGCTGGCGCTGATGCTCACCATACACAATTCCCCCCAATGTAAAACAGACCTTTAAATGCCTATTTATATACGTTATCACAATTGATCAATATGGCTTACTTATGACAACATGGCTGATTGAAGTAAATTACAAAAAAAACCCCGACTCACTTGTCTTTCTCTGTACCGAAAATGGACGCCAAGTACTCCGCCATCTTCCACTGTGGCTACTCTTTTACGTCACAAATGGTACACTACAGTGCATCTGCGCGTGTGATTCTAAAGTAAGTAGAAATGTGTAGACGTCACTCATCAGGGAGGAGTGCCAGGGAGAAGGGAAGAGGCAGAGATCTTTCCAACTCGCTCATTTAACTGAATTTTATGGAGGGTATTTTATGCCATAAATAAATACCTAAATAAATACATTAATGAATAAATACAGAAATGTCTAAACAAATAAATACATCTCTATAAATGTATTTATTTCGATATGTATTTATTTATTTATGTATTTATTTATTTATTTGTTCATTTATTTATTTTGACGTGTATTTATTTATGTATTTATTCCACTTTTCCCAATTGCTTTACATTTCATTTTGGCCGTTGTTTTGAGATGTACATTTCCCTCTCCCCTTTTCTTTTCCTGGTTTGCTTTTTACATTTCCTTGCTGTGAAGACACTAGTATGAGAGGTGAAAGAAACAAAAAGTAATAGTCTATTATAATAAACTCATCTATTAATAAAAAAAACTCATCTATTAACAACAAAGCAGCATACCTTAAATTTAAATTCAATTAAAACTAGGTGTGGAAGTTATTTATTTGAGCTGTGTACAAAAAGCAAAAACAAAAAACGGCTTCCTTTAAACTTAAATTCAATTTATGCTATGGTGCGCAATACCTTTATTTGAGCTGTGTAATTTTGCTCCACAGTTTATTTAAATATGTCTTATTTGAACTGTGCCTACACAATGTGTCAATCATTCCCCTAAGCCTCGCACACTGCCATGGAGGAAATCGGTGCTTCCTCTTGCTGTCTGCCGACATGTTCAGCCAATCACAGCTAACTTGGAACCCCAAACACTAGCTTACCTACCGTAAACCTAGTTCCCTGAAAGAGAAGATGGCCACCAAACATCGTTATGGGATACACTCCTGCCTATTGGTAGGCGTCACTGAGCTCCTATGTCAAAGCTGCCGATAGGCCCCCTTCCCCTAGTGACGTCCCCAGTCCCGCCTCCCGTGGGTACTTAACCGTCACGCAGGGGAAGAACCACCCTCTTTCGCGACGAAAACTTGATGTCAACCGAAGCGACCTCGCGGTTTGTGGCCATCTTCTCTTTTATGGAACCAGGTTTACGGTGAAGGTGATCTACCAGCCTCAAGCATGGGACAGAAGATTGATCATGACTGTTAGAACAGCACCAATCTTGAAACCATTTCCACTTGCAGGCATATAGTGACCTAGTGGAATGCGCCCTAGCATTCTGCAGCGGACCCACGACCACATTTTAAACTCTAAGGCTCCTTTCAGGGGCCAGACCCATAGCTGGAGCCTGCCTGGTGGTTCCGGGTGCCAAAGTGTGGCTCTTGTGTCACTGAGAAGATCCCGGCAAAGCAGGATTTCCCAGGGCGGGCTGTTCAATAGTTGGCACAGGGATGAAAACCAGATTCTCCTGGGCCACCTGGGGGCCGCGAGGAGAACCGAGACCTTCTCTGACCGGACCTTCTCGAGAAAGGCAGGTGGCAATGGCAGAGGCGGGAATGCGTAAAGGAGTACTCTGGGCCATACGTGGGCTAGGGCATCGACGCTGATTGGACAGCCGCAGCAGTGGAGGGAGTACCATAGGGGGCAGTGTGTCATCTCCGCCGAGGTGAAGAGATCGACCTGCGCCTTCCCGAAACGTTCCCAAATGTGCTCCATCACCTGAGGATGGAGCCGCCACTCTGAGGGGTGCAGGCCCTCCCTTGAGAGGAGGTCCGCCATTCGATTCTCGTCGCCTGGAACATGTGTCGCCCAAACGGACAGCAAGTGCTGTTGGGCCCAAATCAGCAGCCTGAAGGCTAGGCAGTGCACTCCAGGGACCGAAGGCCACCCTGGTGGTTGACATATGCCACCACTGATGTATTGTCTGTGTGGGTCAGCACATGTCTGTTCAGCACCATGGGTAGGAAGTACTGGAGGGCAAGGAACACCACTTGCAGCTCCAACATGCTGATATGCAGGGACGTCCTGTGTTCCGGCCAGGGTCCGCTGACTCCTCTGCCTTCGCAGACCGCGCCCCAACCCGAGTTGGAGGCATCCTTCGTCATTACCTTGCGAGACACACTGTCAACCGACGGTGCCTGTTGCATTTGGGATGCAACCTGAACGCATTGAGCCACACCTGCTGTGGGCACATGCACAGTAAACCCATCCCGATGCTGATAGTCCTACAGCACAAAACAAAGGGCACCCTCGATCCATGTCGAAACAGGGAGAGTTGGTGCTGGAGAGTTGCTACTCTGTTGTCCAAAAACTAAGCTTACTATTAATCGGCTCTAGCATCGTTAAGTGGTGATCCAGTCTCAACCAGATGCTTCATCATAAATAGTTGTATGGGCCACCGCTCCTTCCTACGACTGGGAACATCATCGAGTCATACAGGCAATCCAACACCCTGATCACTTGCTGCCGCAAGGGAGCGATGGTGGCATCCTTGCACTTGAAATGTGCGGGGGTAAGGAGCCAACAGCCTGGCGAGCCACCATAGGGCTCAGCCGTGTATTGAAGCACTTAGACCCCAAGGGTGCAGACGCACCGAGGGCACTGAGTGAGGTAGAATACACTACGGGTGCACCGAGCATCAGGGACATGAGTGTTATTAACATGCTGTGGCGCAAAGCACCGAGGCATGGATGTGAAGTCAACACAACCCGGGGTAGTGCATAGCAGACACCGGGGTGGATACATAGCTCGAGTGACTAATCAAGAGAGCAGTACAGGGGAGAGCATGGCGCTGCACCATGGTGCAGGGAGGCAATAACCTGCTCTTGGGCCGCGTGCAATCACACCACGTGGCAGCGCATAGCACATGCCAGAGTGGAGCACAGGCTCGAGGAGCTGTGGTGTGTTATGGAGGAAAAAAGTGACACATTCCCCATGCCAGGTGGGTGACCAAGCACGCCAATAGGTGGGCTAAAATAAATCTGCTGATTCAACTCAACAGCGGGACCCTGCAGACCTGGGTCCCGGTAGAGGAATCACGCTGCTACTACTTTTACTTTTCAAACTGCAAGGCAGTAAAGAAAAACACATATCCGCAACAACAATTGTGAGTGCAAAATACTAGTCACCACAGCAGCGCGTGCAACTGTTTTGTTTTGTAGACAGCGGGCCATGTAGGTGGGCTGATAAAGCTGACGGATTCAACTCAATAGCAGGAACACAGCAGAGCTGGGTCCCGGTAGAAGAGTCACGCCGCTACTTTCTCTTTAAACTGCAAAGCAGTAAGGAAAAACACATATACACAAAAGCAATTGTCAGTGTAAAATCAGTCAACATGGCGGGCTGATACAAGCTGGCCGATTCAACTCAACAGCGGGACACAGCAGAGCTGGGTTCCCATGGAGGAATCCCACTTATTATTACTTATTTCTAACTGTACGGCAGTAAGAAACGAATACACATACATACAGGCAGGCTAACCAAGCCGGGGTATGCAACACAACAACGGGTGCAGTAAAGCTGGATCCTGGTAGAAACCATATGACATTTTCTCTTTAAACTGCAAGGCAGTAAAGAAAACATATATATACACACCTAATTAAAAATGACATGCTGAGCAGGTGGCTGAGGCAGTCCAGCGGAGTCAACTCTACAGCGGAGCATGGCAGATCAGAAGTTACGGATCTGACTTGCCGACTTCCCTTACCTACATTGTTCCAACACCCCAGAGGCTGTTCACCTTGGAGACCTACTGCGGATATGGGTACAGCCCGGCACAGGATTTACACCCTCTCCCCCGGATTTTCAAGGACTGAACTGAGGACCGAACCCGAGCAGCCCGAGCCCAGCGGGAGGAAAGTTCTGGAGGCTGCCGAGCCTGCGGGCAATGACTGTCTCGACTCCCATGGGAGGGGCTCTGAGCGGATTGGGAACACGTTGACCCGCCACTCCCGAAACGGCCGCCACCTTGCCCAGGCTGCGGGACGGCGTCGGCAAGCAAGAATGACAACAAGAGGCGGTCCAGCGCAGCGGGTGAGGCGTTTTACTGGGCGGTGCCTTTCCCCGGAACTACCTCGCCTCTGACGCGCAAGAAGGCGAAAGCCTGTTGTCCTCGTGGGTGGGGCTGATGCAAAGAAGGGCAAACAGAAACAACGCGTGGCCGCGGTCCCGCTGCTGCCCAGGTCGGTGACGCGAGCTGGGCACGGAGCGATCCGAAGCCCCCTTCCGCCCACGCCACGATTCAGCATCCCAGGGCTGAGGGAGGGAGGCGCAGTGCGTAAACAGTGCTGGTGCACAGATGGGGAGAGACTGGCTCTTGCCCCTGTCCTCTGTTAATGATCCTTCCGCAGGTTCACCTACGGAAACCTTGTTATGACTTTTACTTCCTTTAGATAGTCAAGTTCGATCGTCTTCTCGGTGCTCCGCCGGGGAGGCGCGAGAGCGACCACCCCCAGCGGGACTGATCCAAGGACCTCACTAAACCATCTGATCGGTAGTAGTGACGGGCGGTGTGTACAAAGGGCAGAGACTTAATCAACGCGAGCTGGTGACCCGCTTACTGGGAATTCCTTGTTCATGGGAAAGAATTTCAATCCCCGATCCCTAGGATGTGTGGGGTTCAACGGGTTACCTGCGCTTGTCGGCGAAGGGTAGGCACACGCTGTGGGCATCACAGACCTGTTATGGCTCCATCTCGTGCAGCTGATTTCCGCCGGTCCCTCTAAGAAGTTGGCACCGACTGCCGGGCTGCATAACTAGTTAGCAGGCCGGAGTCTCGCTTGTTATCGGAATTAACCAGACAAATCGCTCCACCAACTAAGAACGGCTAACGGCCTTTAAGTTTCAGCTTTGCAACAATACTCCCCCCGGAACCCAGACACTTTGGTTTCCCGGAGGCTGCCCGGCGGGTCATTGGGAATAACGCCGCTGGATCGCCAGTCGGCATCGTTTAGGGTCCAAGAATTTCACCTCTAGCGGCGCAGTACGGATGCCCCCGGCCGTCCCTCTCAATCATGGCCCCGGATCGGGAAAACCCACAAAACAGAACCCAGGGTCCTATTCCATTATTCCTAGCTGAAGCTTTCGGGTGAGCTGGCCTGCTTTGAGCACTCAGATTTTTTCAAAGTAAACGCTTCGGGCCCCGCGGGACACTCAGGCAAGAGCATCGAGGGGACGTCGAGAGGCAAGGGGGCTGAGGCTGCCGGTGCATTGCCTCGCGGTGGACCGGCTGCTCCGATCCTGAGATCCAACTACGAACTTTTTAACTGCAGCAACTTTAAGATACGCTATTGGAGCTGGAATTATCGTGGCTGCTGGCACCAGACTTGCCTTCCAATGGATCCTCGCTAAAGGATTTAAAGTGTGCTCATTCCAATTACAGGGCAGAGCAAAGATTGATTCCAGTTGGATATGGTGGTGAAATCAGCAAGAGCTGGGCCAAGAACAAACCAGCAAGATCTGGGACAAGATCCGACCAGCAAGAACTGGGACAAGATCAGACCAGCAAGATCTGGGACAAGATCCAACCAGCAAGAACTGGGACAAGATCGGACCACCAAGAACTGGGACAAGATCCGACCAGCAAGAACTGGGACAAGATCAGACCAGCAAGAACTGAGACAAGATCAGACCAGCAAGAACTGGGACAAGCTCAGACCAGCAAGAACTGAGACAAGATCAGACCAGCAAGAACTGGGACAAGATCAGACCAGCAAGATCTGGGACAAGATCAGACCAGCAAGAACTGGGACAAGATCAGACCAGCAAGATCTGGGACAAGATCAGACCAGCAAGAACTGGGACAAGATCAGACCAGCAAGATCTGGGACAAGATCAGACCAGCAAGAACTGGGACAAGATCAGACCAGCAAGAACTGGGACAAGATCAGACCAGCAAGAACTGAGACAAGATCAGACCAGCAAGAACCGGGCCAAGATCAGACCAGCAAGATCTGGGACAAGATCCAACCAGCAAGAACTGGGACAAGATCGGACCACCAAGAACTGGGACAAGATCCGACCAGCAAGAACTGGGACAAGATCAGACCAGCAAGAACTGAGACAAGATCAGACCAGCAAGAACTGGGACAAGATCAGACCAGCAAGAACTGAGACAAGATCAGACCAGCAAGAACTGAGACAAGATCAGACCAGCAAGATCTGGGACAAGATCAGACCAGCAAGAACTGGGACAAGATCAGACCAGCAAGATCTGGGACAAGATCAGACCAGCAAGATCTGGGACAAGATCAGACCAGCAAGAACTGGGACAAGATCAGACCAGCAAGAACTGGGACAAGATCAGACCAGCAAGAACTGGGACAAGATCAGACACCGCCAAGGGAACGGGACGACAGGCAGGAAGATGTCCGAAGTCGCCAAAAGCAAGAACTGGGACAAGATCAGACCAGCAAGATCTGGGACAAGATCAGACCAGCAAGAACAGGGACAAGATCCAACCAGCAAGATCTGGGACAAGATCCAACCAGCAAGAACTGGGACAAGATCCGACCAGCAAGAACTGGGACAAGATCAGACCAGCAAGAACTGGGACAAGATCCGACCAGCAAGAACTGGGACAAGATCAGACCAGCAAGAACTGGGACAAGATCAGACCAGCAAGATCTGGGACAAGATCAGACCAGCAAGATCTGGGACAAGATCAGACCAACAGTAAACCAGCTAAGTTGTTCCAGAACACACCCCTAGCTGGTCACCAACAAGATCAGCTTAAGCTGGTCAGAGCTGGAATTTCCAGCAGTTACCTCAAGCTGGGTGTGATGTTGAAAGTCAAGCAATTGTCAAAAGTGCTATTTAGTAAAAACATAAGGACATAAGAAAGTTTACAAACAAAAGAAAATCATTCAGCCCATCTTGCTCGTTTGGTTGTTTGTAGCTTATTGATCCTACAATCTCATCAAAAAGCTTCTTGAAGGATCCCAGGGTGTCAGCTTCAACAACATTATTGGGGAGGTGGTTCCAGACACCCACAATTCTCTGTGTAAAAAAAGTGCCTCTTATTTTCTGTTCTGAATGTCCGTTTATCTAATCTCCAGTGGCAGACTGGCCTACTGGAACAGCTGCCCTCAACCACACCGGCAGGGGCCCTGAGCAACAATGAAGGGCCAGCAAAATGTTCATGTTAAATTATACCTCAGATCAAAGAACTTGAAGCCAGTAGATCAGCACAGTAATACAGACCCAGACATGCACCAACTGAGCACAGTGTGTTAGGGGAGTAGGGTGACCAGATAGCGAGAGTAAAAAAATCGGGACATGTTGGTGCAAGGAGGAAAGAAACCTTGTTTAAATGAACTACTGCACAACACAAGTACATAGTTTCCATTCACAATCTCATTGTTATTATTATTATTATTATTATTATTATTATTATTATTATTATATTATTATTATTATTATATTATTAGTATTATTATTATTATTATTATTACTAGTGCTAGTAGTGACAAATAATGTAATAATAAAGAAATTCAAAGAACAAAACAGTACTAATATTAATAATTTAGCTAATGCAGCTATATACTGTTCATTTTGGATTGTCCTTTTACCATAGTGAACAAAAGGCTTTGGACCCAAACAGGGTTGTTATAGCGAGGGTGTACTGTATTTAGTATTTTACTTATATGCTTAAAACACGATACTTGCACATTTTAATATATAATGCGTGCACATTTGTTATTTCATTTTTGTTATTTTTCACCTCCCATAGTGTTCAACATTTAACAGAGGGTATAAAGTAGTTTGGATGAGAATCCAATATCATCCATTACAAAAAAGTTACATACTGGAAATATAATTAACCAAAAATTGTCTGGTTTTAGCATACTATTGGTACCATTATACTATCCTATTTTGGCACAAGTATTCTTGCAGTATACAATTTTGTATATTCTTTTTTGTAAATAATGCAATGTAGTTCTCAAATATTGGACATTTCTTAGATTGTATCTTCCTTCTCTTTTGCATAGCTGCATTGTCTCTTGCTGGATATGCACCTCCAGATTCTGACAAATATTTTTAGAAAACCAGGAGCAACTTCTGCTTTGGATCAAAAAGCTACAATACTCTGCGGCTGCCCGCCACTGTGGATAACTTTAAAAAAACTAGTAGAAACTAACTAAAACACAAGTCTGTGAAAAACAAATGGAAGTCTGGAAAAAGTATGGAATATTGATGGTGAAAAAGTGTATGAACCCTGAGATACTGGACCTATATTGAGTACAGTGTACCCTGTACAAATCACAATCCAGAGGTCAAGTATGGGAAACCTGACATTTTTTTGGACAACCAGTCTCTACAATGGAGTGCCTGAAGGGCAAGTACCATTACCAAAATTGTCAGCAGTAGTAATAACAGAGTCAGCAGATAACACCAGTGTCAGCAGCAGTAATACCAGTGCCAGTAGCAGTAACACCAGTATCAGCAGCATTAAACCCAGTGTCAGCAGCAGTAACATCACTATTAGCAACAATAACACCAGTGTCAGGAGCAGTATACCATGGTCAGCAGCAATAACACCAGTGTTAGGAGCAACAACACCAGTGCCAGCAGCAGTAACACCAGTGTCAGCAGTAGTAAACCCAGTGTCAGCAACACTAACACCAGTTTCAGCAGCAATAACACCAGTGCCAGCAGCAGTATAGCAGTGTGAGCAGCAGTAACACCAGTGTCAGAAGCAGTAACACCAGTGTCAGCAGCAGTAAACCCAGTGTCAGCAGGAGTAATACCAGTGTCAGCAGCAGTAATACCAGGGTCAGCAGCAGTAAAATCAATGTCAGCAGCAGTAACACCAGTGTCAGCAGCAGTAACACCAGTGTCAGCAGCAGTAACACCAGTGTCAGCAGCAGTAACACCAGTGTCAGCAGCAGTAACACCAGTGTCAGCAGCAGTAACACCAGTGTCAGCAGCAGTAATACCAGTGTCAGCAGCAGTAACACCAGTGTCAGCAGCAGTAACACCAGTGTCAGCAGCAGTAACACCAGTGTCAGCAGCAGTAACACCAGTGTCAGCAGCAGTAACACCAGTGTCAGCAGCAGTAACACCAGTGTCAGCAGCAGTAACACCAGTGTCAGCAGCAGTAACACCAGTGTCAGCAGCAGTAACACCAGTGTCAGCAGCAGTAACACCAGTGTCAGCAGCAGTAACACCAGTGTCAGCAGCAGTAACACCAGTGTCAGCAGCAGTAACACCAGTGTCAGCAGCAGTAACACCAGTGTCAGCAGCAGTAACACCAGTGTCAGCAGCAGTAACACCAGTGTCAGCAGCAGTAACACCAGTGTCAGCAGCAGTAACACCAGTGTCAGCAGCAGTAACACCAGTGTCAGCAGCAGTAACACCAGTGTCAGCAGCAGTAACACCAGTGTCAGCAGCAGTAACACCAGTGTCAGCAGCAGTAACACCAGTGTCAGCAGCAGTAACACCAGTGTCAGCAGCAGTAACACCAGTGTCAGCAGCAGTAACACCAGTGTCAGCAGCAGTAACACCAGTGTCAGCAGCAGTAACACCAGTGTCAGCAGCAGTAACACCAGTGTCAGCAGCAGTAACACCAGTGTCAGCAGCAGTAACACCAGTGTCAGCAGCAGTAACACCAGTGTCAGCAGCAGTAACACCAGTGTCAGCAGCAGTAACACCAGTGTCAGGAACAATAACACCAGTGTCAGCAGCAGCAAACTCAGTGTCAGCAGCAGTAAACCCAGTGTCAGCAGCATTAACACCGGTGTCAGCAGCAGTAACACCAGTGTCAGCAGCAGTAACACCAGTGTCAGCAGCAGTAACACCAGTGTCAGCAGCAGTAACACCAGTGTCAGCAGCAGTAACACCAGTGTCAGCAGCAGTAACACCAGTGTCAGCAGCAGTAACACCAGTGTCAGCAGCAGTAACACCAGTGTCAGCAGCAGTAACACCAGTGTCAGCAGCAGTAACACCAGTGTCAGCAGCAGTAACACCAGTGTCAGCAGCAGTAACACCAGTGTCAGCAGCAGTAACACCAGTGTCAGCAGCAGTAACACCAGTGTCAGCAGCAGTAACACCAGTGTCAGCAGCAGTAACACCAGTGTCAGCAGCAGTAACACCAGTGTCAGCAGCAGTAACACCAGTGTCAGCAGCAGTAACACCAGTGTCAGCAGCAGTAACACCAGTGTCAGCAGCAGTAACACCAGTGTCAGCAGCAGTAACACCAGTGTCAGCAGCAGTAACACCAGTGTCAGCAGCAGTAACACCAGTGTCAGCAGCAGTAACACCAGTGTCAGCAGCAGTAACACCAGTGTCAGCAGCAGTAACACCAGTGTCAGCAGCAGTAACACCAGTGTCAGCAGCAGTAACACCAGTGTCAGCAGCAGTAACACCAGTAAACACCAGTGTCAGCAGCAGTAACACCAGTGTCAGCAGCAGTAACACCAGTGTCAGCAGCAGTAACACCAGTGTCAGCAGCAGTAACACCAGTGTCAGCAGCAGTAACACCAGTGTCAGCAACAGTAACACCAGTGTCAGCAACAGTAACACCAGTGTCAGCAGCAGTAACACCAGTGTCAGCAGCAGTAACACCAGTGTCAGCAGCAGTAACACCAGTGTCAGCAGCAGTAACACCAGTGTCAGCAGCAGTAACACCAGTGTCAGCAGCAGTAACACCAGTGTCAGCAGCAGTAACACCAGTGTCAGCAGCAGTAACACCAGTGTCAGCAGCAGTAACACCAGTGTCAGCAGCAGTAACACCAGTGTCAGCAGCAGTAACACCAGTGTCAGCAGCAGTAACACCAGTGTCAGCAGCAGTAACACCAGTGTCAGCAGCAATAACACCAGTGTCAGCAGCAGTAACACCAATGTCAGCAAAAGTAACACCAGTGTCGGCAGCAGTAACACCAGTGTCAGCAGCAGTAACACAGTGTCAGCAGCAGTAACACCAGTGTCAGCAGCAGTAACACCAGTGTCAGCAGCAGTAACACCAGTGTCAGCAGCAGTAACACCAGTGTCAGCAGCAGTAACACCAGTGTCAGCAGCAGTAACACCAGTGTCAGCAGCAGTAACACCAGTGTCAGCAGCAGCAGTAACACCAGTGTCAGCAGCAGTAACACCAGTGTCAGCAGCAGTAACACCAGTGTCAGCAGCAGTAACACCAGTGTCAGCAGCAGTAACACCAGTGTCAGCAGCAGTAACACCAGTGTCAGCAGCAGTAACACCAGTGTCAGCAGCAGTAACACCAGTGTCAGCAGCAGTAACACCAGTGTCAGCAGCAGTAACACCAGTGTCAGCAGCAGTAACACCAGTGTCAGCAGCAGTAACACCAGTGTCAGCAGCAGTAACACCAGTGTCAGCAGCAGTAACACCAGTGTCAGCAGCAGTAACACCAGTGTCAGCAGCAGTAACACCAGTGTCAGCAGCAGTAACACCAGTGTCAGCAGCAGTAACACCAGTGTCAGCAGCAGTAACACCAGTGTCAGCAGCAGTAACACCAGTGTCAGCAGCAGTAACACCAGTGTCAGCAGCAGTAACACCAGTGTCAGCAGCAGTAACACCAGTGTCAGCAGCAGTAACACCAGTGTCAGCAGCAGTAACACCAGTGTCAGCAGCAATAACACCAGTGTCAGCAGCAGTAACACCAGTGTCAGCAGCAGTAACACCAGTGTCAGCAGCAGTAACACCAGTGTCAGCAGCAGTAACACCAGTGTCAGCAGCAGTAACACCAGTGTCAGCAGCAGTAACACCAGTGTCAGCAGCAGTAACACCAGTGTCAGCAGCAGTAACACCAGTGTCAGCAGCAGTAACACCAGTGTCAGCAGCAGTAACACCAGTGTCAGCAGCAGTAACACCAGTGTCAGCAGCAGTAACACCAGTGTCAGCAGCAGTAACACCAGTGTCAGCAGCAGTAACACCAGTGTCAGCAGCAGTAACACCAGTGTCAGCAGCAGTAACACCAGTGTCAGCAGCAGTAACACCAGTGTCAGCAGCAGTAACACCAGTGTCAGCAGCAGTAACACCAGTGTCAGCAGCAGTAACACCAGTGTCAGCAGCAGTAACACCAGTGTCAGCAGCAGTAACACCAGTGTCAGCAGCAGTAACACCAGTGTCAGCAGCAGTAACACCAGTGTCAGCAGCAGTAACACCAGTGTCAGCAGCAGTAACACCAGTGTCAGCAGCAGTAACACCAGTGTCAGCAGCAGTAACACCAGTGTCAGCAGCAGTAACACCAGTGTCAGCAGCAGTAACACCAGTGTCAGCAGCAGTAACACCAGTGTCAGCAGCAGTAACACCAGTGTCAGCAGCAGTAACACCAGTGTCAGCAGCAGTAACACCAGTGTCAGCAGCAGTAACACCAGTGTCAGCAGCAGTAACACCAGTGTCAGCAGCAGTAACACCAGTGTCAGCAGCAGTAACACCAGTGTCAGCAGCAGTAACACCAGTGTCAGCAGCAGTAACACCAGTGTCAGCAGCAGTAACACCAGTGTCAGCAGCAGTAACACCAGTGTCAGCAGCAGTAACACCAGTGTCAGCAGCAGTAACACCAGTGTCAGCAGCAGTAACACCAGTGTCAGCAGCAGTAACACCAGTGTCAGCAGCAGTAACACCAGTGTCAGCAGCAGTAACACCAGTGTCAGCAGCAGTAACACCAGTGTCAGCAGCAGTAACACCAGTGTCAGCAGCAGTAACACCAGTGTCAGCAACAGTAACACCAGTGTCAGCAGCAGTAACACCAGTGTCAGCAGCAGTAACACCAGTGTCAGCAGCAGTAACACCAGTGTCAGCAGCAGTAACACCAGTGTCAGCAGCAGTAACACCAGTGTCAGCAGCAGTAACACCAGTGTCAGCAGCAGTAACACCAGTGTCAGCAGCAGTAACACCAGTGTCAGCAGCAGTAACACCAGTGTCAGCAGCAGTAACACCAGTGTCAGCAGCAGTAACACCAGTGTCAGCAGCAGTAACACCAGTGTCAGCAACAATAACACCAGTGTCAGCAGCAGTAACACCAGTGTCAGCAGCAGTAACACCAGTGTCAGCAGCAGTAACACCAGTGTCAGCAGCAGTAACACCAGTGTCAGCAGCAGTAACACCAGTGTCAGCAGCAGTAACACCAGTGTCAGCAGCAGTAACACCAGTGTCAGCAGCAGTAACACCAGTGTCAGCAGCAGTAACACCAGTGTCAGCAGCAGTAACACCAGTGTCAGCAGCAGTAACACCAGTGTCAGCAGCAGTAACACCAGTGTCAGCAGCAGTAACACCAGTGTCAGCAGCAGTAACACCAGTGTCAGCAGCAGTAACACCAGTGTCAGCAGCAGTAACACCAGTGTCAGCAGCAGTAACACCAGTGTCAGCAGCAGTAACACCAGTGTCAGCAGCAGTAACACCAGTGTCAGCAGCAGTAACACCAGTGTCAGCAGCAGTAACACCAGTGTCAGCAGCAGTAACACCAGTGTCAGCAGCAGTAACACCAGTGTCAGCAGCAGTAACACCAGTGTCAGCAGCAGTAACACCAGTGTCAGCAGCAGTAACACCAGTGTCAGCAGCAGTAACACCAGTGTCAGCAGCAGTAACACCAGTGTCAGCAGCAGTAACACCAGTGTCAGCAGCAGTAACACCAGTGTCAGCAGCAGTAACACCAGTGTCAGCAGCAGTAACACCAGTGTCAGCAGCAGTAACACCAGTGTCAGCAGCAGTAACACCAGTGTCAGCAGCAGTAACACCAGTGTCAGCAGCAGTAACACCAGTGTCAGCAGCAGTAACACCAGTGTCAGCAGCAGTAACACCAGTGTCAGCAGCAGTAACACCAGTGTCAGCAGCAGTAACACCAGTGTCAGCAGCAGTAACACCAGTGTCAGCAGCAGTAACACCAGTGTCAGCAGCAGTAACACCAGTGTCAGCAGCAGTAACACCAGTGTCAGCAGCAGTAACACCAGTGTCAGCAGCAGTAACACCAGTGTCAGCAGCAGTAACACCAGTGTCAGCAGCAGTAACACCAGTGTCAGCAGCAGTAACACCAGTGTCAGCAGCAGTAACACCAGTGTCAGCAGCAGTAACACCAGTGTCAGCAGCAGTAACACCAGTGTCAGCAGCAGTAACACCAGTGTCAGCAGCAGTAACACCAGTGTCAGCAGCAGTAACACCAGTGTCAGCAGCAGTAACACCAGTGTCAGCAGCAGTAACACCAGTGTCAGCAGCAGTAACACCAGTGTCAGTAACACCAGTGTCAGCAGCAGTAACACCAGTGTCAGCAGCAGTAACACCAGTGTCAGCAGCAGTAACACCAGTGTCAGCAGCAGTAACACCAGTGTCAGCAGCAGTAACACCAGTGTCAGCAGCAGTAACACCAGTGTCAGCAGCAGTAACACCAGTGTCAGCAGCAGTAACACCAGTGTCAGCAGCAGTAATATCAGTGTCAGCAGCAGTAACACCAGTGTCAGCAGCAGTAACACCAGTGTCAGCAGCAGTAACACCAGTGTCAGCAGCAGTAACACCAGTGTCAGCAGCAGTAACACCAGTGTCAGCAGCAGTAACACCAGTGTCAGCAGCAGTAACACCAGTGTCAGCAGCAGTAACACCAGTGTCAGCAGCAGTAACACCAGTGTCAGCAGCAGTAACACCAGTGTCAGCAGCAGTAACACCAGTGTCAGCAGCAGTAACACCAGTGTCAGCAGCAGTAACACCAGTGTCAGCAGCAGTAACACCAGTGTCAGCAGCAGTAACACCAGTGTCAGCAGCAGTAACACCAGTGTCAGCAGCAGTAACACCAGTGTCAGCAGCAGTAACACCAGTGTCAGCAGCAGTAACACCAGTGTCAGCAGCAGTAACACCAGTGTCAGCAGCAGTAACACCAGTGTCAGCAGCAGTAACACCAGTGTCAGCAGCAGTAACACCAGTGTCAGCAGCAGTAACACCAGTGTCAGCAGCAGTAACACCAGTGTCAGCAGCAGTAACACCAGTGTCAGCAGCAGTAACACCAGTGTCAGCAGCAGTAACACCAGTGTCAGCAGCAGTAACACCAGTGTCAGCAGCAGTAACACCAGTGTCAGCAGCAGTAACACCAGTGTCAGCAGCAGTAACACCAGTGTCAGCAGCAGTAACACCAGTGTCAGCAGCAGTAACACCAGTGTCAGCAGCAGTAACACCAGTGTCAGCAGCAGTAACACCAGTGTCAGCAGCAGTAACACCAGTGTCAGCAGCAGTAACACCAGTGTCAGCAGCAGTAACACCAGTGTCAGCAGCAGTAACACCAGTGTCAGCAGCAGTAACACCAGTGTCAGCAGCAGTAACACCAGTGTCAGCAGCAGTAACACCAGTGTCAGCAGCAGTAACACCAGTGTCAGCAGCAGTAACACCAGTGTCAGCAGCAGTAACACCAGTGTCAGCAGCAGTAACACCAGTGTCAGCAGCAGTAACACCAGTGTCAGCAGCAGTAACACCAGTGTCAGCAGCAGTAACACCAGTGTCAGCAGCAGTAACACCAGTGTCAGCAGCAGTAACACCAGTGTCAGCAGCAGTAACACCAGTGTCAGCAGCAGTAACACCAGTGTCAGCAGCAGTAAACACCAGTGTCAGCAGCATTAACACCAGTGTCAGCAGCAGTAAGACCAGTGTCAGCAGGAGTAACACCAGTGTCAGCAGCAGTATCAGCAGTGTCAGCAGCATTAACACCAGTGTCAGCAGCAGTAACACCAGTGTCAGCAGCAGTAACACCAGTGTCAGCAGCAGTAACACCAGTGTCAGCAGCAGTAACACCAGTGTCAGCAGCAGTAACACCAGTGTCAGCAGCAGTAACACCAGTGTCAGCAGCAGTAACACCAGTGTCAGCAGCAGTAACACCAGTGTCAGCAGCAGTAACACCAGTGTCAGCAGCAGTAACACCAGTGTCAGCAGCAGTAACACCAGTGTCAGCAGCAGTAACACCAGTGTCAGCAGCAGTAACACCAGTGTCAGCAGCAGTAACACCAGTGTCAGCAGCAGTAACACCAGTGTCAGCAGCAGTAACACCAGTGTCAGCAGCAGTAACACCAGTGTCAGCAGCAGTAACACCAGTGTCAGCAGCAGTAACACCAGTGTCAGCAGCAGTAACACCAGTGTCAGCAGCAGTAACACCAGTGTCAGCAGCAGTAACACCAGTGTCAGCAGCAGTAACACCAGTGTCAGCAGCAGTAACACCAGTGTCAGCAGCAGTAACACCAGTGTCAGCAGCAGTAACACCAGTGTCAGCAGCAGTAACACCAGTGTCAGCAGCAGTAACACCAGTGTCAGCAGCAGTAACACCAGTGTCAGCAGCAGTAACACCAGTGTCAGCAGCAGTAACACCAGTGTCAGCAGCAATAACACCAGTGTCAGCAGCAGTAACACCAGTGTCAGCAGCAGTAACACCAGTGTCAGCAGCAGTAACACCAGTGTCAGCAGCAGTAACACCAGTGTCAGCAGCAGTAACACCAGTGTCAGCAGCAGTAACACCAGTGTCAGCAGCAGTAACACCAGTGTCAGCAGCAGTAACACCAGTGTCAGCAACAGTAACACCAGTGTCAGCAGCAGTAACACCAGTGTCAGCAGCAGTAACACCAGTGTCAGCAGCAGTAACACCAGTGTCAGCAGCAGTAACACCAGTGTCAGCAGCAGTAACACCAGTGTCAGCAGCAGTAACACCAGTGTCAGCAGCAGTAACACCAGTGTCAGCAGCAGTAACACCAGTGTCAGCAGCAGTAACACCAGTGTCAGCAGCAGTAACACCAGTGTCAGCAGCAGTAACACCAGTGTCAGCAGCAGTAACACCAGTGTCAGCAGCAGTAACACCAGTGTCAGCAGCAGTAACACCAGTGTCAGCAGCAGTAACACCAGTGTCAGCAGCAGTAACACCAGTGTCAGCAGCAGTAACACCAGTGTCAGCAGCAGTAACACCAGTGTCAGCAGCAATAACACCAGTGTCAGCAGCAGTAACACCAGTGTCAGCAGCAGTAACACCAGTGTCAGCAGCAGTAACACCAGTGTCAGCAGCAGTAACACCAGTGTCAGCAGCAGTAACACCAGTGTCAGCAGCAGTAACACCAGTGTCAGCAGCAGTAACACCAGTGTCAGCAGCAGTAACACCAGTGTCAGCAGCAGTAACACCAGTGTCAGCAGCAGTAACACCAGTGTCAGCAGCAGTAACACCAGTGTCAGCAGCAGTAACACCAGTGTCAGCAGCAGTAACACCAGTGTCAGCAGCAGTAACACCAGTGTCAGCAGCAGTAACACCAGTGTCAGCAGCAGTAACACCAGTGTCAGCAGCAGTAACACCAGTGTCAGCAGCAGTAACACCAGTGTCAGCAGCAGTAACACCAGTGTCAGCAGCAGTAACACCAGTGTCAGCAGCAGCAGTAACACCAGTGTCAGCAGCAGTAACACCAGTGTCAGCAGCAGTAACACCAGTGTCAGCAGCAGTAACACCAGTGTCAGCAGCAGTAACACCAGTGTCAGCAGCAGTAACACCAGTGTCAGCAGCAGTAACACCAGTGTCAGCAGCAGTAACACCAGTGTCAGCAGCAGTAACACCAGTGTCAGCAGCAGTAACACCAGTGTCAGCAGCAGTAACACCAGTGTCAGCAGCAGTAACACCAGTGTCAGCAGCAGTAACACCAGTGTCAGCAGCAGTAACACCAGTGTCAGCAGCAGTAACACCAGTGTCAGCAGCAGTAACACCAGTGTCAGCAGCAGTAACACCAGTGTCAGCAGCAGTAACACCAGTGTCAGCAGCAGTAACACCAGTGTCAGCAGCAGTAACACCAGTGTCAGCAGCAGTAACACCAGTGTCAGCAGCAGTAACACCAGTGTCAGCACACCAGTGTCAGCAGCAGTAACACCAGTGTCAGCAGCAGTAACACCAGTGTCAGCAGCAGTAACACCAGTGTCAGCAGCAGTAACACCAGTGTCAGCAGCAGTAACACCAGTGTCAGCAGCAGTAACACCAGTGTCAGCAGCAGTAACACCAGTGTCAGCAGCAGTAACACCAGTGTCAGCAGCAGTAACACCAGTGTCAGCAGCAGTAACACCAGTGTCAGCAGCAGTAACACCAGTGTCAGCAGCAGTAACACCAGTGTCAGCAGCAGTAACACCAGTGTCAGCAGCAGTAACACCAGTGTCAGCAGCAGTAACACCAGTGTCAGCAGCAGTAACACCAGTGTCAGCAGCAGTAACACCAGTGTCAGCAGCAGTAACACCAGTGTCAGCAGCAGTAACACCAGTGTCAGCAGCAGTAACACCAGTGTCAGCAGCAGTAACACCAGTGTCAGCAGCAGTAACACCAGTGTCAGCAGCAGTAACACCAGTGTCAGCAGCAGTAACACCAGTGTCAGCAGCAGTAACACCAGTGTCAGCAGCAGTAACACCAGTGTCAGCAGCAGTAACACCAGTGTCAGCAGCAGTAACACCAGTGTCAGCAGCAGTAACACCAGTGTCAGCAGCAGTAACACCAGTGTCAGCAGCAGTAACACCAGTGTCAGCAGCAGTAACACCAGTGTCAGCAGCAGTAACACCAGTGTCAGCAGCAGTAACACCAGTGTCAGCAGCAGTAACACCAGTGTCAGCAGCAGTAACACCAGTGTCAGCAGCAGTAACACCAGTGTCAGCAGCAGTAACACCAGTGTCAGCAGCAGTAACACCAGTGTCAGCAGCAGTAACACCAGTGTCAGCAGCAGTAACACCAGTGTCAGCAGCAGTAACACCAGTGTCAGCAGCAGTAACACCAGTGTCAGCAGCAGTAACACCAGTGTCAGCAGCAGTAACACCAGTGTCAGCAGCAGTAACACCAGTGTCAGCAGCAGTAACACCAGTGTCAGCAGCAATAACACCAGTGTCAGCAGCAGTAACACCAGTGTCAGCAGCAGTAACACCAGTGTCAGCAGCAGTAACACCAGTGTCAGCAGCAGTAACACCAGTGTCAGCAGCAGTAACACCAGTGTCAGCAGCAGTAACACCAGTGTCAGCAGCAGTAACACCAGTGTCAGCAGCAGTAACACCAGTGTCAGCAGCAGTAACACCAGTGTCAGCAGCAGTAACACCAGTGTCAGCAGCAGTAACACCAGTGTCAGCAGCAGTAACACCAGTGTCAGCAGCAGTAACACCAGTGTCAGCAGCAGTAACACCAGTGTCAGCAGCAGTAACACCAGTGTCAGCAGCAGTAACACCAGTGTCAGCAGCAGTAACACCAGTGTCAGCAGCAGTAACACCAGTGTCAGCAGCAGTAACACCAGTGTCAGCAGCAGTAACACCAGTGTCAGCAGCAGTAACACCAGTGTCAGCAGCAGTAACACCAGTGTCAGCAGCAGTAACACCAGTGTCAGCAGCAGTAACACCAGTGTCAGCAGCAGTAACACCAGTGTCAGCAGCAGTAACACCAGTGTCAGCAGCAGTAACACCAGTGTCAGCAGCAGTAACACCAGTGTCAGCAGCAGTAACACCAGTGTCAGCAGCAGTAACACCAGTGTCAGCAGCAGTAACACCAGTGTCAGCAGCAGTAACACCAGTGTCAGCAGCAGTAACACCAGTGTCAGCAGCAGTAACACCAGTGTCAGCAGCAGTAACACCAGTGTCAGCAGCAGTAACACCAGTGTCAGCAGCAGTAACACCAGTGTCAGCAGCAGTAACACCAGTGTCAGCAGCAGTAACACCAGTGTCAGCAGCAGTAACACCAGTGTCAGCAGCAGTAACACCAGTGTCAGCAGCAGTAACACCAGTGTCAGCAGCAGTAACACCAGTGTCAGCAGCAGTAACACCAGTGTCAGCAGCAGTAACACCAGTGTCAGCAGCAGTAACACCAGTGTCAGCAGCAGTAACACCAGTGTCAGCAGCAGTAACACCAGTGTCAGCAGCAGTAAGACCAGTGTCAGCAGCAGTAACACCAGTGTCAGCAGCAGTAACACCAGTGTCAGCAGTAACACCAGTGTCAGCAGCAGTAACACCAGTGTCAGCAGCAGTAACACCAGTGTCAGCAGCAGTAACACCAGTGTCAGCAGCAGTAACACCAGTGTCAGCAGCAGTAACACCAGTGTCAGCAGCAGTAACACCAGTGTCAGCAGCAGTAACACCAGTGTCAGCAGCAGTAACACCAGTGTCAGCAGCAGTAACACCAGTGTCAGCAACAGTAACACCAGTGTCAGCAGCAGTAACACCAGTGTCAGCAGCAGTAACACCAGTGTCAGCAGCAGTAACACCAGTGTCAGCAGCAGTAACACCAGTGTCAGCAGCAGTAACACCAGTGTCAGCAGCAGTAACACCAGTGTCAGCAGCAGTAACACCAGTGTCAGCAGCAGTAACACCAGTGTCAGCAGCAGTAACACCAGTGTCAGCAGCAGTAACACCAGTGTCAGCAGCAGTAACACCAGTGTCAGCAGCAGTAACACCAGTGTCAGCAACAGTAACACCAGTGTCAGCAGCAGTAACACCAGTGTCAGCAGCAGTAACACCAGTGTCAGCAGCAGTAACACCAGTGTCAGCAGCAGTAACACCAGTGTCAGCAGCAGTAACACCAGTGTCAGCAGCAGTAACACCAGTGTCAGCAGCAGTAACACCAGTGTCAGCAGCAGTAACACCAGTGTCAGCAGCAGTAACACCAGTGTCAGCAGCAGTAACACCAGTGTCAGCAGCAATAACACCAGTGTCAGCAGCAGTAACACCAGTGTCAGCAGCAGTAACACCAGTGTCAGCAGCAGTAACACCAGTGTCAGCAGCAGTAACACCAGTGTCAGCAGCAGTAACACCAGTGTCAGCAGCAGTAACACCAGTGTCAGCAGCAGTAACACCAGTGTCAGCAGCAGTAACACCAGTGTCAGCAGCAGTAACACCAGTGTCAGCAGCAGTAACACCAGTGTCAGCAGCAGTAACACCAGTGTCAGCAGCAGTAACACCAGTGTCAGCAGCAGTAACACCAGTGTCAGCAGCAGTAACACCAGTGTCAGCAGCAGTAACACCAGTGTCAGCAGCAGTAACACCAGTGTCAGCAGCAGTAACACCAGTGTCAGCAGCAGTAACACCAGTGTCAGCAGCAGTAACACCAGTGTCAGCAGCAGTAACACCAGTGTCAGCAGCAGTAACACCAGTGTCAGCAGCAATAACACCAGTGTCAGCAGCAGTAACACCAGTGTCAGCAGCAGTAACACCAGTGTCAGCAGCAGTAACACCAGTGTCAGCAGCAGTAACACCAGTGTCAGCAGCAGTAACACCAGTGTCAGCAACAGTAACACCAGTGTCAGCAGCAGTAACACCAGTGTCAGCAGCAGTAACACCAGTGTCAGCAGCAGTAACACCAGTGTCAGCAGCAGTAACACCAGTGTCAGCAGCAGTAACACCAGTGTCAGCAGCAGTAACACCAGTGTCAGCAGCAGTAACACCAGTGTCAGCAGCAGTAACACCAGTGTCAGCAGCAGTAACACCAGTGTCAGCAGCAGTAACACCAGTGTCAGCAGCAGTAACACCAGTGTCAGCAGCAGTAACACCAGTGTCAGCAGCAGTAACACCAGTGTCAGCAGCAGTAACACCAGTGTCAGCAGCAGTAACACCAGTGTCAGCAGCAGTAACACCAGTGTCAGCAGCAGTAACACCAGTGTCAGCAGCAGTAACACCAGTGTCAGCAGCAGTAACACCAGTGTCAGCAGCAGTAACACCAGTGTCAGCAGCAGTAACACCAGTGTCAGCAGCAATAACACCAGTGTCAGCAGCAGTAACACCAGTGTCAGCAGCAGTAACACCAGTGTCAGCAGCAGTAACACCAGTGTCAGCAGCAGTAACACCAGTGTCAGCAGCAGTAACACCAGTGTCAGCAGCAGTAACACCAGTGTCAGCAGCAGTAACACCAGTGTCAGCAGCAGTAACACCAGTGTCAGCAGCAGTAACACCAGTGTCAGCAGCAGTAACACCAGTGTCAGCAGCAGTAACACCAGTGTCAGCAGCAGTAACACCAGTGTCAGCAGCAGTAACACCAGTGTCAGCAGCAGTAACACCAGTGTCAGCAGCAGTAACACCAGTGTCAGCAGCAGTAACACCAGTGTCAGCAGCAGTAACACCAGTGTCAGCAGCAATAACACCAGTGTCAGCAGCAGTAACACCAGTGTCAGCAGCAGTAACACCAGTGTCAGCAGCAGTAACACCAGTGTCAGCAGCAGTAACACCAGTGTCAGCAGCAGTAACACCAGTGTCAGCAGCAGTAACACCAGTGTCAGCAGCAGTAACACCAGTGTCAGCAGCAGTAACACCAGTGTCAGCAGCAGTAACACCAGTGTCAGCAGCAGTAACACCAGTGTCAGCAGCAGTAACACCAGTGTCAGCAGCAGTAACACCAGTGTCAGCAGCAGTAACACCAGTGTCAGCAGCAGTAACACCAGTGTCAGCAGCAGTAACACCAGTGTCAGCAGCAGTAACACCAGTGTCAGCAGCAGTAACACCAGTGTCAGCAGCAGTAACACCAGTGTCAGCAGCAGTAACACCAGTGTCAGCAGCAGTAACACCAGTGTCAGCAGCAGTAACACCAGTGTCAGCAGCAGTAACACCAGTGTCAGCAGCAGTAACACCAGTGTCAGCAGCAGTAACACCAGTGTCAGCAGCAGTAACACCAGTGTCAGCAGCAGTAACACCAGTGTCAGCAGCAGTAACACCAGTGTCAGCAGCAGTAACACCAGTGTCAGCAGCAGTAACACCAGTGTCAGCAGCAGTAACACCAGTGTCAGCAGCAGTAACACCAGTGTCAGCAGCAGTAACACCAGTGTCAGCAGCAGTAACACCAGTGTCAGCAGCAGTAACACCAGTGTCAGCAGCAGTAACACCAGTGTCAGCAGCAGTAACACCAGTGTCAGCAGCAGTAACACCAGTGTCAGCAGCAGTAACACCAGTGTCAGCAGCAGTAACACCAGTGTCAGCAGCAGTAACACCAGTGTCAGCAGCAGTAACACCAGTGTCAGCAGCAGTAACACCAGTGTCAGCAGCAGTAACACCAGTGTCAGCAGCAGTAACACCAGTGTCAGCAGCAGTAACACCAGTGTCAGCAGCAGTAACACCAGTGTCAGCAGCAGTAACACCAGTGTCAGCAGCAGTAACACCAGTGTCAGCAGCAGTAACACCAGTGTCAGCAGCAGTAACACCAGTGTCAGCAGCAGTAACACCAGTGTCAGCAGCAGTAACACCAGTGTCAGCAGCAGTAACACCAGTGTCAGCAGCAGTAACACCAGTGTCAGCAGCAGTAACACCAGTGTCAGCAGCAGTAACACCAGTGTCAGCAGCAGTAACACCAGTGTCAGCAGCAGTAACACCAGTGTCAGCAGCAGTAACACCAGTGTCAGCAGCAGTAACACCAGTGTCAGCAGCAGTAACACCAGTGTCAGCAGCAGTAACACCAGTGTCAGCAGCAGTAACACCAGTGTCAGCAGCAGTAACACCAGTGTCAGCAGCAGTAACACCATTGTCAGCAGCAGTAACACCAGTGTCAGCAGCAGTAACACCAGTGTCAGCAGCAGTAACACCAGTGTCAGCAGCAGTAACACCAGTGTCAGCAGCAGTAACACCAGTGTCAGCAGCAGTAACACCAGTGTCAGCAGCAGTAACACCAGTGTCAGCAGCAGTAACACCAGTGTCAGCAGCAGTAACACCAGTGTCAGCAGCAGTAACACCAGTGTCAGCAGCAGTAACACCAGTGTCAGCAGCAGTAACACCAGTGTCAGCAGCAGTAATACCAGTGTCAGCAGCAGTAACACCAGTGTCAGCAGTAGTAACCCCAGTGTCAGCAGCAGTAACACCAGTGTCAGCAGCAGTAACACCAGTGTCAGCAGCAGTAACACCAGCGTCAGCAGCAATAACACCAGTGTTAGCAACAGCAATACCAGTTTTAGCAGCAATAATGTCAACAACAATAACACCAGCGTCAGCAGTAGTAACACCAGCGTCAGCAGCAGTAAGACCAGTGCCAGCAGCAGTATCACCACTGTCAGCAGCAGTAACACCAGTGTCAGCAGCAATAGCACCAGTGTCAGCAGCAACAACACCACTGTCCGCAACAATAACACTGGTGTCAGCAGCAGTAACACTGGTACATTTAACTAAACAATTACGTGCTTAGCCTTGTACATAGGTTTACTCTTTTGTGTTGCAGCCATTAAAATAAATAGCGATCAGTTATTACTTTACCACACAACTGACTCTGTGCCACATATAAGCATAGCAAAAACCGATGATGTAGAGTGGAAAGATACTGGTGTCTGGCTTAAGTCTGTGTTGCAGGTGACTGACTGGCAAAGTGAAGACGGGTTCAAATTCTCCCCCAGTGCTCGTGCTGTTTGCGCTCCCTTCTTTTGGGTCGCACCTGTCCAACGGGGAATCCATGGGGCAGAGAACCTTGGTGATCGGCCTCCCCGATTCTCTATGGGCAAAATATAAGTATGATATTTGCCTTATGAAAGGGACAGAGCCCCTAACAGTCACACCGAAAAGCACACACCAGCCACCAGCAAGGAAGCAGAGGAAGACATTGCTCCTGTGCATGCGTCTTTGGTCTCTAGAGGGGCAATTGTGCCCTGCCCTGACTCGCCTTGCAACACCCCGATTCTCCAGGTCCGCAAAGCCTCGGGAGAATGATGCTTTGTTCAAGACCTCAGGTTAGTAAATGACGCGATAGATGCAAGGGCCCCTATTGTGCCAAACCCAGTTACTGTTCTGTCAGCTGTTCCCCCAAATGTAAAGTGATTTACTGTTATTGATTTAGCAAATGCATTCTTCAGCATCCCTGTTGCAAGGGACTCACAGTTTTGGTTTGCTTTCACCTTTATGGGGAAACGATGGACCTGGAGTTATGCCTCAAGGGTTTACCGAGTCACCAGCCGCCTTTTCTGCCACTTTGGCGCAGAATCTGGAAGGTTTTTTTCCCCCTGGTGGAAGCAAACTCATACAGTATGTGAATGATTTGCTTTTATGTTTTGAAACTCAGCACGCGTGTGAAACCGATACAAAAGCTCTTTTAGAGTACCTAGCTCGTAATGGCCATAAGGTATCAAAAAAAAAAAAAAAAAAAAAAAAAAAAAAAAAAAAAGCTGCAGCTCGTGTCACCATCTGTAAAATACTTGGGACACGATATTACACCGGAAGGCAGGAAATTGGGCCTGGAGAGTGTCATTGCAATTCTGACAGTGCCCCAGCCTGCCACAAAACAACACATGATGACATTGCTAGGTATGGCTAGCTACTGTAGAGCTTGGATTCCAGATTATGCTGAAGTAACACAGCCCCTCGCTGACTTGATACATAGCCATAAGATGACACAACTCTGGACTCCTGACGGACTGACTGCTCTAAAAAACTTAAACAACTCTTGTCCTCTCCGCCCTGTCTTGGGTCACCTGATCACTCTAAACCTTTTAACCTGTTTGTTTGTGAAAAGGGAGGATTCATGTCGGCAGTACTGACACAAGAGCACGGGAGAAAACAACCTTCTGTGGCTTTTTACTCCAAGCGCCTTGATAATGTAGCCCAAGGGCTAGTCTGTTGCTTGAGAGCGGTTGCTGTCACCACTGAAGCTGTGCTGGCTAGTGCTGACCTAGTTGCAATGTGCCCTCTAACTGTACATGTTCCTCATGCAGTACATGCTCTGATTTCACAGGCCAAGACAGCACATCTGACTGCAGCTCATCTACTACATTACCAGAATGTATTAATGACCATGTCATAAGTTGTGCTAAAACACTGTACTGTGCTTAAATCTGCTACACTTCTTCCTACAGAGGCTGATGGAGGGCCTAATGATTGCATCACCTTAGTAGAACAGGTCTGCAAGCCACGACCAGATCTTACTGATGTGCCCCTGTTGAACGCTGATTTAGAATTGTTTGTTGATGGCTCGGCACAGCGCTCTCCAGCGGGTGACCCACTAATTGCGTATACAGTAACTACTGCGACTGCTGTACTAGAAAGCACTAGACTACCTGGCAACCTTTCTGCTCAGGCCACAGAACTGTTCGCCTTAACCCGTGGTTGTATTTTGGCTCAAAGTCAAACTGTTACGATCTATACTGATAGCCGCTACGCCTTCGGGGTGGTACACAATTTTGGCACCCTCTGGCAACAGCAGGGTTTCCTCACTTCTACGGGGAAGCCCATATCTCACTGGTGGCCAACTTGTTGGAAGCTATTCTGCTGCCAAAAGCTAGTTCTTTATGTAAATGCCAGGCACACACTAGCGCTTCTGATCCTGTCTCTCAAGGGAATGCTGTTGCAGATGCTGCTAGTAAAGCATCGGCCGCATCAACTCAGGCCCCTGTGCTCCAAGTGGTGTCATTACCTGCCTTAACTGAATCTGTATGTTCTTTACAGGATGTAGCTGACTTGCAACACAGTGTGGGTCCTGCTGAGACAGCTCTGTGGAAAAACAAATGCTCTTATGATTCTACTCATAAGATCTGGCGAGGACCCACTGGGTTGCCTGCCCTTCCCCGTTCACGTTTCCCCTATGTAGTTAAGTTGGCACACGGCCAAGACCGTGTGTCAAAGGGAGGGGTGGTGAATGTCGTTAACAATTTTTGGTTTGCTCCAGGTTTTTCTACATATGCTAACCAATTTTGTGCTAAATGTGTGATTTGTATGACCAACAATGTAGGCCGCAGCACGCCCATGTCCGTGTCAGCTCATCTGAGGCCTGAGAGCCCCTTTGAACATGTTATGATGGATTTTATTGAATTGACACCTTGCCAAGGTTACAGGTACTGTCTTGTGATAATTGATACCTTTTCTAAATGGATTGAAGCATTCCTCTGCAGACATGCCACAGCTATGGCAGTAGCAAAAAGCCTAATGAGAGAGATTATACCCCGGGTAGGGTCTGCCATCTAAATTGACATCTGACAATGGTTCTCATTTTGTGAACAGTGTGGTACAGAACATTTTTGAAAGCCTACAAATGGATTTACGCACACACTGTAGCTACCACCCCGCAAGCAGAAGCTTGGTGGAGAGAGCGAACCAAACAATAAAAACTAAACTAACAAAGCTCATGGCTGAAACAGGGCTCTCCTGGGTTACAGTATTGCCAATGGCCCTGATGTACATGCGCGGACGCATGCACAGTACTACAGGGCTAGCACCCCATGACGCCCAATGCGGATGCTGAACACACATTTTCCTCAAAATAGGCTCACCCTAATGGGATGTGAGGATGAAATGGTAAAATATTGTGCTTCTCTTAACAATGTTCTGAAGTCTTTTTCCCAGGGTAAAAGCCGCCCTACCCGAACGGAAGGAAGGCGCGCTCCACAAGCTCCTGCCACGGGACTGGGTGATCATCAAAGACCTCCGCCAGAAGCATTGGCATCAACAACGCTGGACAGGTCCATTCCAGGTGCTCCTAACAATGTAGACAGCAGTGAAAGTCGCTGAACGATCAATGTGGGTCCACACCAGCCATTGCAGAAAAGTGCCCTACAGCCCGAAGGAAGTTGTAGCGACCCTGGAACAACGTAGACGGCTCGGACGGCCTTGGGACAGTCAGCTTTACACTACATGATAAACTTTGTAAATCTCGCTTTAACTTGTACTATCAGTAAATGACAAAGATGCATCTACAACTCCTTAGACATGCGTACATTTTTAACATAGTCATTTGGGAACCACTCAAGTTTCGACCAGCCTTCTGGTTGGAAGATCACCCAAATGTTTTGATCTACCGTCATCAGCCACCGTCTCCGCTAGTTTTGCAGAAAAGATCATAGCTGTGTTTGACGAGCTCTCGGTCGATTACGTACAGTATTTTCTTCCAACAGCATAAACAAAAACACTACCTTCATGTTGTCACACAAAACCTCACGATCAGCCTGTAATGATGGCCCAAGTTCAGTGGTTTGTTTAAACAGGGAGTGCACTCACTTCAGTAACATTCGTAAATCATATTTTTTCAAACTACATTTTTTTTTACGCGTTTTCTTATTTCCAGGCTATACAGAAAATGTGCTCTTGATAAACCGTCACACAGTAACATGCTGTATATTTCCTAAAGAGAAAGTTTGGTCTCTTCATTGCAAAGGAAACTAGACAAATTTGTAAATATTTACCTTTATACTGGCTTAATGAAGGCATATCATTATGAACGGAACCTGAGTTCTAAATTATGCTCAATCCACATTACGCACCAAACTCTTCCTGTGTCATCAGCGTTTTTATTATCAGCCATCTTCAGTGTATATTTTCATAAGCATGAATACAAACACCACATGCAGCAGCTGGGTTTCTTACAACCATGTGTGTGTGTGTCTACACAAGGTTCTTTATCAGGTTTGACACCGACTCTCGAAATTACTTGGTTCCTGTATTTAACATGAAATCCTTCATCTCAGTTAACTTGTTAAAATGTAGAACACAGAGAGGTCCCAAGTGACTAATCCACGCGGATGGTGCTGGTTCGCATCCAGGCTATGCAAAGTGGCCGAACCTTGTTGGGGAAGTTCAAACCCAGGGGTACGGGAAGTTCGAACCCAGGTTACTTTATTATACTGTTTGTGTCCCTATCAATTGGTAAAGTTAGAGTTACAAGTTAATTTAAAAAAGATATCTGACAATGACCAGTTACTGTTTCTCCCATCAAAGTCTGTTAACTCTACTTGTAGACAATCCATGTGTAAAGCTTCTGCATGTTTTGTTTATTTTTTAAATAAAAAAAAAAAACACAGAAGTGAAAAGAAAAAAATAATTGTCTTAAACAATCTGATTATTTATATAATTCTCTTAAATGGATGTTTTAGAAATTATTTGTAAATCTAATAAAAACTGTATTTGTAGCCTAATGACCTTGACTCTCATCTGAAACAAACAAAACAAAAAAACATGTCCTGTCATAGAGAACTTTTTAAACCAGGCAACAAACACTCTCTATAGCAACGGTTCTCAAACGAAGTGGTACTGGGACCTCACTGCCCCGTGTTACTGCAGAATAGTTAGTATTGATAAGCAAAACATGCATTACAAGGCAATAACAAAACTAATACAGCAATTGCTTAATTTTACAGCCAACATTATGTACATTTAAAAAAAAAAAAAAAAAACATTACTTACACATGGGAGGGGAGCTTGCATTGATGAACACAAATGCTTCAATTGGGAATATGATAAGAAGTTTACAAAAACAATAATCATTTCAGGGGTAAGTATTTTTTTTTTATAAAACAAAATTATTAATCTCTATTAATAGTGCACAATGTATCAAACTGTGTGACTGATATCTATATTAAGACTACAAGATTGATATATCAAGGATGTGGGATCAGTAATATCTGACTATATTATCTCCAGAGTGTTCTGAACTTATGTATAAGCTTAAAATTAAGGCTTTATTTGGTACTGGGTGTGCACGCCACATTTGCACATTGGGTAGTTACACATTGCATGTTTGTCACGTGTTGGTCATTTTGTTATTGTATGATAATATATATATATATATATATATATATATATATATATATATTATATATATATATATCATATATATATATATATATATATATGAAATAATCACAATAAATATTCCAGTGAAATCTGAAATGGCTCTGGCACCAGTAAAACTTAAGTAAAAAGCTTGCTTAAATTGTACAACATGTATGCAATTAAACAGCGTGTCCTTCAAATTTACAATGATGCTCTATCTGCAAACACGTAACATGCTTAAAAAAGAAATACAAACGTTTGAGTTAATATTTTCAAGGGTCTCAAGGTCACTCAAATCAAACAGTTCCCATGATAGTGGGTCAAAGAAACAATGACAAAGTGAGCTTAGTTTACTTGCTCGGCGCGGGGGAGGCGGAGTAAATGGAATTTTGTCTGTGGGTGCCGTCAGTTCCGCTCTGCGTCTCCAGGAAGGGGCTGAGCACAAGAAGCTGGAGGCGGAGAGGGGGGTTTGTAGATAATAATGTACTGAAAGACGAACAATATTATTTAGAAACATATGCTGTTATTTTTTGCAGTTATAATACAAAATATCAACCATTAGATAGGGGAAGCTGCAGATCGACATACAGAGAGAACACACGGTACGGTTGTTGTTATTTTTGCAAACTGTAACAGTTAAGTGCAGTGCTGATACTGATTTTGTATCAATATGGAATTAAATAATAATAATAAATTAATATTGTGGTCGGTTTAGTAGATGCATTTCAGAATGTCAGACCGCGTTAGATCAGGAGAGGTGGTGTGGATTAATTAAAAATGTTCATTAGCTATGCGTTGCTTATACTGTATATAATGATTTACATGGCTGTTCTTGTATCAGCTGTTGTATATGGTCAATTTAAATAACTTCTTATGTATGCTATTACAGGCTACATGATAAGCATCACTGTCCTTCTCATTCAGCAATGCATATTTATTCGTGGTGTTTTGCACCTGCTACCTCACCAAGTCACTACGGAATTGTTAGACTTGCAGCAACACCACTAAAGGATTGTGATCCGTACATTTTTGACCTCAAGGTGTTTTCCTAGTTTAATTTTGCATCGTTATTTACCTGATCCTACTGTGCGTATATCATAAATAATTTATTTTGGAAAATTATGTGAAATACTATGTGTGTGAATGTGATTTCACACTATGTGGTATTTAACTCCAAATCACTTTTTTGTTGTGTGGAAATACAGTTATGGTAATCTAAAGAGGCTTGTGTTCCAATTTACAGATATTTCTGTGTCATGGTTTTTTTTTTTTTTTTTTTTTAAACATATTTCTTCTTCGACAGTTCCAACATTCTTGAAAACGTAATACAGAAGTTCAAGTTGTGCCATTGTAACTGGCATTTGTTATTTAAAGGGTTTATTCTAAGGGTTTTGTAGTGTGGGTTTCATTAAGGCCCTACAGCAGGTACGTTTTGGCCAGAGCTGCTGCTGGTAGAAGCGATATCTACTCCGGGAAACAACGGGCCTTGACAATTTTGATTCGGCAGAACATCGATGATATATTTTCAGTTAAGTCGTTTCTTTCGTGTGCTAGTATTAAATGTTTTGCAGAAAAGACTTTCACATATTTTGTCACGGGCAATCAATGGAATCACATCCGTGAACTAGTACTATACAGTGGCTTTGTTATCTTGGTGCTCCTTGACCCTGAAATCCCCTCTCACCGGGAGTTCCTAGTTTGAGACCTCTGCGATGTGGAGCCCAATTATGATGACGTGGCGTTTGGTTTTTTTGCAAGTTGTGTCCAGTCCTAGAATTCTCTTACCTAGATGGCTCTGTCAACACACTGTTTTTTAAAGTGTCTCTTCAGGTTAAGCCCTTTTAATATACGGTGTTGTTATTAAATGATACTTCATTGGTACGGTAACATGGTGCCACTTTACTGCAGTGTAGGGAACATGATGTGTAAGTGTTTATATTCTTCTTTTTTCTGAACCAGGCCATCGCTCCTAAATTATGGGTGGTCATGGGTCTTTGCTATGTATTTGTCGGTGCTGCATTTATGAGTTTCAAAGAGAGAAGTCTGTTGCAACAGCCTTTACGTTGTTTAAAGCTTGAATATGTGTTGAATATATGCATACATTGTATTGAATTTAAAATAATAATAAAAAACACCTTTAAATAAATAATGGATCCCAGTATTAGGTATTAAACCCCCTTTTTATTATCTTCAATACTATTTTAACAGCATCCCTTATCAATGTTTAGTACTACTTTTAATTATCATTAAGCTGACGTTTTCTTAGCTTAATGCTTACTGCTGATTGGCAATGTACAAATCACCCAAACCAAATGGTAAAACCATCAAATACTATTCAAATGTGTGCTTGAAAAAAAGAAAAAAAATGCAGTACAGTATTTTCATTTGTTCTCTTCAGAGAAATTTAGCTATTTGTCCATCAACCTATTCTGCTGCCCAGCTGGATTTTGTTGGAGCATTTAATAGCTCTGGGGAATCAATCACCCTGGATTGTCGACCAACAGTTTTTAGAGGTAATCCAGTCATCATTACAGATATCTTAGTTGGTACCAATCGGCACTAACAATAAGTGTACACTGAATATCTGTAGACAGAATGTTGTGATTTAAATTATTTGATAAAATATGTATTTGAGTTCTAATTAAATGTAAGATATTTATATTCAAAATAAGAATATTTTATAAATGACTTCCCGTTCGAGTTCACACTTTTCATTAATTGTAATCCAGTGTTTTATTTTGTTTTGAATTGCCTCGTGTGTAATCCAGCATTGTAAATCCTTATCATATATGTATTTTAAATATATAGAACTGAATCAGTAAGTTGCGGGAGTAACCAAGACAGAAATGCGGACCTAGTTGCGCTGGGGCGTAAAATTGCTATTAAAATGTTTCCTTGGATAAAGGTAGCAGCCAAGTGAATACATAATAATAGCGTCATTGTTTACACATTTATAGTTACCCATTCTAGTATCCAACAATAGAGCAATACTATGCACTTAAATTAACGAGTCAGTAGCAGGATTCAAAAAAATATAACATATAGGCCTACGTTCCCATGTGTTGTATAATGTTTAAATAACATACCTGTAATTTTTCTTTTCATTGTTAACATCCTGACAACTTTACACTTCTAACTTTAAAGTCTGTTTCAAAGCTCTTACAAAATGTCCGGTCTAGTGCACTGGTTTTTGAGATCTGCCCTCTAAATCGCTGCAGGAATAGCGGTAAAATGGGTCGTTATTGCTGTGTTACCTGTTTGACAATGTGGACAATAATCGTTATGCTATTCATGCACAGAGCAGACATTCTGAAAAGAGCTTTGAAAAAGACTCTAAAGTTAAACATTTAAAAAGTTGTCAAGATGTTCACAGGTGAGAATCACTCAGAAAACACTGATTTTGTGTTTTGTTTTAATTACAAGCTCATCAAAATTATTTCTTGTAACTGTTGTTACAAAACCTGTACAAACAACGGTGACAGACTGTATAAAGTTCACAGTTCTTGAAATTACTCTTTCAGGAAAAAAAACAAAAAAACGATGTGCTGTTTTCAAGCATACTACACATTCTAACCCATTTTGTGGAAGCACACGCTTTACTAGTTAAAAAGCACAACTACGTAGTGAGAATGTATTATACCAAAATAAAAACGAAATCGATGCACTTCAAGATTGTGTTTTGTTCACTATTGTGTTATATCTCCTAATCGTTTCATAACGCAGGGAGCTGCTTTTTTGGTGTAAGAATTTGAGCAAACCTAATAATTATCTGCCTATTGTATGTTCATTTTTTAGCGTTGGTGTTTTGGGATTACAAAAACAGCAACGGTCATTGAAATCAGGGCCGTAGCCAGCCATGAGAAATCACAGAGGCACTTATGTATAAGTTACAGTGTCTATCGAGGTGTAGCAGGGCAGTAGGAAAGCCCTGCTATTTAAAATTATTTATTTGTTTTAGAACAGGGTTCCCCCCTCCGTCCCTGTCTTATTTTGTGTATGTTTTTGGAAGCCCCTTCCACAATAAAAACTTGTGCAGAAGATGGCCATCTCGACAAGTAATTATGTGATTAATTTATTGCTAATGGGAGATGGTCACCTGTATAAATACCTGCAGCTCTCTGCTCTCTGCTCTCTGCTCTCGAGAGCGAGCGGAGATCTTTAACAGAATCGTAAAGGATCAATGAAGATGAGTGCCCAGCCTGACCTTAGTGTTTATTTATTTTTTTGTGCTCTGGGAGCAAGTGTTCTTTTCTTTAAATATTTTATTTATTTTTGTGTTGAAATAAAACGGTGTGCACCGCGTCTTTTTAACTGCAGCTACCCACCTTTGTTCTTCCGCCTTCTGACTTGACGTCATCTTAACGTCATTTCCTGCCACACGGGGCAAGCCCCCAAACTCCTGCCTAAAATGACGTAATAGTCACAACTTGGCTGGGTTGCACCAGCTATGCGTACATTCTTACATCGCTTAGTTATAGCATAAGTCTTGACTAACTTTGTTTACATAAGTCTTGACTAATGTTTTTTTTTTTTTTTTTATTATTAGGCAGCTAGTTATTTTCAGTTTCTGTAATAAATTGCTTTTCCTTTTCATTAATACATATTAGGCGGTTGCCAAAATCTCAAAGGACGATGGTTTTTTGGCTGTATTTGACTCTTCCTAGAACAATATACAAAAAAAATATTTTTTGCAGTAGCGTCTTAGAATATGTGTAATTATTTTCAGAACACTGGGGAACATTAAAAAGTACCGTATTCCTTCTAATTTAAGACATAGCCCAAATTTTATTTAAAAAATAAAACATCACATAAATATGCATTTACAAAAATACAACCTCAGTTATGCCTATGGAGGCAGTTTGCGGCTGTCTGCTATCACACAGAGCATTACAGTATGTGCTGCTTCTCATTTCCAGTCGTGATTTTTCTCCCAATTTGTAAGGAGGTCTGATCAGCATTTCTGATCTGCCCAAGCTGCTACTGTTTGTTACAAACGCTGAAATTGTAAAAGCCTCTCTTTTGAATTCCTCAGGAAGCTAATGACGTTTCTTTGAAAATGGCTGCCGGTATGTGTGGCAAAGTAGCTGGTGGAGGGGAATAGGTGTAGCGGTGATGCGATGCAGGAATGACAGGCAGACAACTATAGCCAGTGGAAAAGTGCTTTTATTTGTAATCCAGGTCTGGTGACCATCAAATAATAAATCCCCGACTATGCACAACAATGTGTAAAGTGCGGGGATAACAAAACTGGGCACAGTCCCGAACAAAAACAAACACGTGGTCACCAGTCCTGGGTGCGTGCAGACGTGCAGGTGCTTGGTGTGCACAGGTTTGTGCTCTGTGCAGTGGTGCTCCGGATAGGGCTCTTCTTTCGACAGCTCCGGAGGTGTGCGTTAACTGTCTAATAGTGTGACAAAAAGACAGACAATGACTCACAGACAAAAATAAACACACAACACGTAAATCCTTTCCACTGAGAGCTCCTCTCTCAATCATTTTCTCTCCCGCTGTTTAACCCAAACGAAGGAAAAGATCAGCGTTACCCTGGCCCCTATATGTAATCCCGCATGATATCTAGGTAAACGTTTGCAGCTGCCTTATTACTTGCAGCTGCCTCTCGTTTACCTTTCAAATCAATACGGTCTTACAAGAGAGTCGCGCTTCTTTCCAGGCTGACCCACTTCCCTGACCCGGAAACGAACTGTCAGGCCAGCCCTTCCAGATACTTCTTCTCTCGTTCTTTAGCGCCCTCACAGGTCGGGAGGAAGATTCATCACCAGAACTCATCTTTCCGTCACATATCCCACCGCTCAGAGTGGAGCCGAAGGAACACTCGGCTAAATCTACCTTCCCCATTACTCCCACCTCCTGGGAAAAATAATCCGCATTTTGGTGGTCTTTCCCCACACGGTGTACCATGTGGTACATGAAGGGCTGCAATGCCAGATACCACCGAGTTATCCGGGCATTGCTGTCCTTCATTGTGCTTAACCACTTGAGTGGGGCGTGGTCTGTGACCAGATCAAATGAGTGTCCCAGCAGGTAGTATCGTAAAGAGTGAGTAGCCCATTTAATGGCTAAACACTCTTTTTCGACTACAGAGTAGTTACATTCCCTAGGTAACATTTTTTTACTGAGGTATAATATCGGGTGTTCTACTCCAGCTACTTTCTGGGACAAGACTGCACCCAAACCTACATCCGATGCGTCGGTGTGGAGGATGAATCTCTTGGTGAAATCTGGTGTGATAAGAGTGGGGGCCTGGCAAAGTGTACGCTTAATAGTATCAAATGCCCCCTGACACTCAGCTGACCATTTAATTAAATTTGGAGCACTCTTTTTGGTGAGGTCGACTAACGGGTTAACCACTGTGGCGTACTCGGGGATGAAGCGGCGGTAATAACCGGCTAAGCCCAGTAGTGACCTCACCTGAGTCTTGGTTTTGGGGATCGCTGCATCAACCAAAGCCTGGATTTTGGTGACCACAGGTCTCACCCTTCCATTCCCCATTAAAAATCCCAAATTTTGAGTCTCTGTTTTGGCAAACGCACATTTCCTCAAGTTAGCTGTCAGCCAGGCTGCCCTTACAGACTGAAGAACGGCTGCAACCCTAGCCAAATGCTCTCGCCAGGTGGAGCTGTATATCACCACGTCATCAATATGCGCTGCTGCATATTCATGATGTGGGCATAAAACCTGGTCCATCAGTCTCTGAAAGGCAGCGGGCGCACCATGTAGCCCAGATGGCATGGTTTTAAAGTGAAACAGCCCTTCTGGTGTTGAAAATGCGGTTTTCTCTCTGGAGCTGCGGGTTAAAGGGATTTGCCAGTATCCCTTCGTCAGGTCCAGAGTGGAAATAAACCTCGCTTTTCCCAGTCTGTCTAAAAGTTCGTCGACCCGAGGCATGGGATATGCATCGAACTTAGCAATAGCGTTCACCTTTCTGAAATCCACGCAGAAGCGGTTGGTGCCGTCTTTCTTAGCCACTGTGACGATCGGACTGCACCACTCGCTCCTGGAAGGTTCAATCACCCCCAAGCTCGAGCATATCCCATACCTCTTTGCGAACGCCACTTCGTCGACTTTCGGGGATCCGGTACGGTCTCTCTCGCACTGTGACACCTGGTGGAGAGATAATGTCATATTCAACTAAGTTTGTTCTGCCGGGCATGTCAGAAAAAACATAGCTGAACTCCTCAATAAGCTTACGTAGCTCTCTTTGCTGATCTGGAAGCAATTGTTCCCCCATAGAAATCGCTCTTGTGCTCGGGGTCTTTGGAGAGGGACTTAAATCATCCTCCATATTGCCTGGGGCTATAAATAAGACCTCCCTTGCCTGCCAGGGCTTTAACAAATTGACATTTAGCACACAGTTTCGATTCTGATGAGGGAAGTAGCAGCATTACCTTGTCCCCTCGTCGAAAGGTTCGAATTCGTGCATTTTTGTTGTAATGCTGCTGTTGTTGGTGCTGAGCCGATCTGAGGTTGTCTTGGGCCAAACGACTGACCAAATCCAGACGATCTCGTAGTAGGAGCACATACTTCACTACATTTTTAGACAAGCCTTTGTGCTCCTCCCACCCCTCCCTCAGCAGTTCGAGAATGCCGCAAGGCTGCCGGCCGTACAGGAGTTCAAAGGGGGAGAACCCTGTTGAACTCTGCGGCACTTCTCTCACCGCAAAAAGGAGGTAGGGAAGAAGCGATGCCCAATGTTTCTGCTCCTGTGTTACGAATCGCCTCAGCATCGACTTTAAAGTCTGATTAAAGCGTTCAACCAAATTGTCCGATTGTGGATGATAAACGGACGTCCTGATGGGACGTATTTTCAGTATTTTGTACACCTGCTGTAACGTATTGGACAAGAAATTGGTTCCGTGTTCAGTCAAAATCTCCTTGGGGATCCCTACTCTAGCCATAATCTGCGCTAACTCGGTGGCTATTGCAGCTGCACTAGTGGACCTCAATGGAACTGCCTCTGGGTATCGCGTTGCGTAATCCACCACTACTAATATATGCGTATACCCAGAGTCAGAAGGTAGCAAAGGGCCCATTATGTCCATTGCAATACGCTCGAAGGGAGTGGAAATAACCGTCAGTGGGACCAAAGGGGCGGGACGCACTCGACCCGGCGCTACTCGCTGGCAGTCTGGACATGTGGCTACATATTTCGACACATCAGTATGAAGACCGAGCCAATATTCGTTCGCTCATCTTCTCGGCTCCGAGGTGCCCCGCAAAAGGGATATCATGCGCCAGCCTCATGACCTCGGTCCGACAAGACGGGGGAACCAACAATTGTGTTACAGGCTGTCCTGTGCCCGCGGCTAGATTTACTCTATACAGTAATTGCCCCTTTATACTGAAATGTGGATATACTAGCGCCCCAGCGCCATCAACATCCTTACCTTCAATGGACCGGACCTGCCCCCAAGCGTGCACCAGTGACGGGTCGTTCTGTTGGCCCCACCCTAGGTCCGCGCTTGAGTACCACGGGTCCGGTACATTGAGAGGGGCTGGAATAACCTCTGCCCTAGTCGGTCCAGTAACCTCGCCCTCTCGGTCGCACTGCGTTCCCACTCCCTTTGACTGGCGTTTGTTACCATTACAGCACTCTCCCACCAGACCCCAGCCTTGTCTCAAAGACGCTCCCTCCCATTTCGTGGTCCGTCTCTCTTTATTTGTTTTTCTAGGATGGAAAAGAGGGGAAAACATTTCAGGGTGAAAAGGAAACACATCACCAATCCGTTCCTTTTTTTTTTTTTCTGCCACGTTTACGTGTGTGGCTGAGACTGCCATTATTTGCATTAATTCTTTGAATTTTGGCCAGTCTCGGCCCAGAATAACTGGGTGCGGCAACCTTTCCGCCACCCCGACTACAAGGTGACGTTTTATCAGTCCTACCAATAAATATACTTTTAGGGTGGGGTATGCCGCCGTGTCTCCATGGATACAGGAGATGGCCACCTGACCTTGTGGCCACCACGACACACCGCCCAAGTGAGCTGTCCTAATCAAGGTTTGCTCACACCCTGTGTCCACTAACGCGTGGGTTTTCACATTCCCTAAAACCACGTCAATCAGACAGGGCCCCTCCCAACCGTTTTCCCCCTGCTTACCCGTTCCAGGTGTCCAGTTGCACGCAGCCACGTCACACTCCATGGCAGCGGGGCATGACCTGGCCCTATGTCCTGGCTGGTTACACCTAAAACAGAGTTGGGGGACAGAGGGGGCATAGGTCAGATATCTGTCCCGCTGCTGGTAGGGCAACGGGGCAGGGGCAACACTTCTACCCCAGCTGGGGGCCAACCTTGGTCTCCAAGGGGGGAAGGCAAGGGGGCCCAATGGGGTCGGTGCTCTAGGAGGTCTGGGTCCCGGGAGCGAGTGGGGTGGTGGTGTTGGAGGAGAGGGAGGGAGAGGTCGGCTGCTCCGAAGTGCAGGGGCGGACAGGATTCTGACCCGGGCAGAAGTCAGGGAGTCCTCGAAGTCTTCCGCCAGTTTGACAGCCTCCTCCAGGGTGTCGGGGTTGTGGCGCCGTATCCACGCCTGGGTTTTGGCGCCGACCACATGGCAGAACTGCTCTATTACAATGGCTTCCCCCATCTGCTGGGCGGTCTTCTTCCCGGGGTCAGCCAATGCACCATGTGGTCGCACAACTGCTCTGCAACCACCCTGGGGCGTGTCTCCGGGGCTGTCCGGTACTCCCTAAACCGCGCCCGGTGGGTCTCTGTAGTGATATTCAGGTGGCGGAGGATAGCCTGCTTGACCAGGTCGTACTTGGTGGCGTGATGGTCGCTCATAGCTTGGTAGGCTGCCTGAGCCCCCCCGATCAGGCAGGGTCCCAACTGCCTGGCCCAGAACTCCCGCGGCCAAGCCCCCACGGTAGCCAACCGCTCGAACGCCACCAAATACGCCTCCGGGTCATCCTCCGCCGACATCTTCATCGCCCGTGCCTTCGTGGGCGACATCAACGGTGTTGTGGTAGGGGTCGTCGCTGCAGCAACGGCCAGCCCTACCCGTTCAATGAGCGCCGTGTAGCACTCCTCCCTCCTTCTCTCCTCTGCGTCGCGTCTGCTCTCCAGCGCCTGCAGCAGCTCCGCCAGCGCGTTGCGGTCCATAGTCCCGTGTTCTGAAATGGCTGGTGGAGGGGAATAGGTGTAGTGGTGATGCGATGCAGGAGTGACAGGCAGACAACGATATCCAGTGGAAAAGTGCTTTTATTTGTAATCCAGGTCTGGTGACCGTCAAATAATAAATCCCCGACTATACACAACAATGAAAACAACGGTACTTCATGACGATAGTGCAGTGGTGCTCCGGACAGTGCTGTTGTTCAGAAAGTTCTTCCCAACACTGTTACAGAAGTTCCCACAAATGTGTTGCAATTGAAGGTTGCTTTGTTTTCACCCTTCTGTCCAGTTCATCCCAAACCAGCTCGATAGGGTTTAAGTCTGGAGACTGTGCTGGCTATTCCATGATTTGAAGCCTACCATCATCTTTTCTTCTAAGGTAGTTCTGACATAGCCTGGAGGTATGTTTTGGGTCATTATCTTGCTGTAGGATGAACCCCTGACCAACTAGGTGTACACCAGAGGGTATTGCATGGCGCTGCAAAATGCTGTGGTAGCCGTTTTGGTTCAGGGTGCCACTCACTCTGTACAGGTCGCCGACTCTGGATCCAGCAAAAGAGCCCCAGACCATCACGCTTCCTCCTCCATGTTTGTGGTGTTACTCACTAAGGAACCATCCTTTTGCCTACTCGACGGCGTACAAAAACCCTGCGTGATGAACTGAAGAGTTCATAAGACCTTCTTCCAGTCTTCAGTAGTCCACTGGCGGTGCTTCATGGCGCAGGCAAGCCTCTTTTTCTTATTTTGTCATCTTAGCAATGGCTTTCTTACTGTCAAACCTGTAGCTCGAAGTCTTCTCTTCACAGTTGAAACTGAGACTTGCTTACTTCGACCAGTGTTAAGCTGTGCTTGAAGCTGTTGTCCTGTGAGCCGCCTATCACGCAAGCTGTTGACTGTCATTATTATTATGATAGCAATATACTACTTCCTACAGTAAAATACTGTCCAAATAATGCTTAAGAAGGTGTAGTAACAGTCTGTTCCAACAATGCTTTTATACAGACAGAGGGTTTGTAAGTAATCAACAGAAGTTTGGACACCTGTAGGAATTGTTAGCATAAACTTTCAAGGCTTAATTTACTTCCATTGCTGCAGAACAGCTGTAAGTTGTTAACCCATTACTTGTTCCCTGAAAAAGGCCTTTTTGTATAACTCTGAAATGTAATAACACACAGATCAATGTGAAGTATCCAGGTGATTAGTAACAAAAGCAAGAAAAGTGTCAACATTGTTGGAAAACATGGATTGAGAATTGATTAGCAGTTTGCTACGCATGTGGACTGGCAGAGCTATACTGGTGTTCTTTTTCTGAAAAGAGACTAATATTGCAGATAGCAGACTGTTTGGTTCAAATTGCATGTACTGCTTACAATTGATAGAGACATTGCGTCTACAAGTTTCTTGCCCAGCATTGACTGCAAGCTAACGAGATAACAGTGCTGTGGACCAGAAGGGGCCAGGCTCTAAAGACTTCAGAGAGATCAAAAGAGATAATCCCACTGGCATCAAAGGGGGTCGCAAGGAGATAACAAAAGGCAGATGTATGGACCTTTTGTCTCCAGGAGTGTGAAGAATGCACTGAGTTCAGAGGTTGTTACACTAGACTACACACACAGACACACACACATTAACACTCACACAATAAATTCAATTACCTTGACCATTGGTTAAGTGTCAGAGAAAGGGGAGGTGGACCATCTATACAGAAGGGTATTTAATGTCATGCAAACATTGTAATGTTGAGTATTGTTTGTCCTGTACCTGGGACCAGACTCCCTGCATATTTCAATAAACCTGGCAACTGATTGAAGAAAAAGGACGCTGTGCATTTTCTTGAATCTACTTACTCACCATCTATTTTTTGTAAGTTACTTCATTATGATTTAAATGCTACTTTAAAGTAAACAAATAAATAAAGAAATAAATCACAAATATAATTTTTGTTTTTACTCTGTTTGACATCATCTGATTTGCATCATCAGCTGGAAAAAAAAGCACACATTTGTTAGTCCTATTACACATGTACACTGTATAATAGCTTTTGAAAAGACTTATTTCAGTAAAGATAAATTAATCAAACACACCAGCTATATCCACTATATCCACATATTCTCCCTCATTGCTGTGTCTTTGTAATTTTTGTGTCCTTTATTATACAGCTGTGGGTATTGTGATACTGCAAGAATTAGCTTTTCTTCCATCATTGTTTACTGAAGGCACTCAAGGGAAATGGTTCCGCATTGGTCAGTTCTGTGGCTGCTGCGTGACAAAATTGCAAAAATTCCTATTTTTTTCGTGTCGCTTCAGTGTTAACGTCTTGTATCAAATACGTTTTTTGTGGGTTTTTTTTGTTGTGGTGCGGTATGTCGTACGAAACATTTGCATGTTCCATCGTATCCGGTGTGTAGAGGCCTTAAGTCTGTGATTTAATCCTTTTATTGTTCTAAGTGTGAAAAATACTGTTTGAAGCTCGGTACATCAGTTCTGATAAAAATCAGCATTTGTTTAGAGGTTGTTCAAACTAGCCATATGTTTAGTTGGGTTTCCACCAGACTAATCTAAGTAAATTCTTCCAGAAAGTGTCATTTTCTTCAAAGAATGGGTCTGGAGTCTGGGGGGGTTGTGAAGACTACAAACCCAGACTGCAGTTTAGAAATTGAGTTACAGACGAAATATATTAAAGGAAAAATAACTATATTAATAATTATACAAGGCACTTAAGTTTCAACAGTGAAGACTGAAAAGAAAATACTCAGTGCAGCAAAGACAACAGCACTCGAAACGGCAGACTGATTAAATGTATAATGTATACTATTTTTTCCCTCAAGGCACAGAACTTAATTATTTGTCATGAGACAGTATTTCTGTTACAGTGCTTAGTGCTAAAAGATACTCAAATATAATTCTGTACTTTAAGGAAATGTCTTCTCTGATAGCTCTTAATATTGACGCCTTTGCTGTGAAAGCAACTTGACGGTGTCGGAATACGTCGGAGGCTGATGCTATGACGAGACGGATCTTTGCTGTACAGAGATTTTATACTCGCACACAAGTAACCTCTATGAAAAAAAACTCTTTTTCCTGGCTTTTATTTACATCCTTGAATACTGATTGCACTCAAGTGTAGTGGCCTTACCATAGAGAAATATGTATTATTGTAACAGGCTACAATTAAGTTGCATACTATGGAGAACTTTGCCTACATTTTTGGGAGCTGGTGTCGGGCCTGAGTTCTAGCTTTAGTTTTTTGCTGACATAAATCTAGGTGGCATTTCAGATTCAAAGTGTTTCCTCATCTGAAACTATTTTAAAATGCTGCCACACATCTCGTCACTTAAGTTAACATGTTGATTAAACAAATAATAATTACAATTTTGAAAAAAAGGTGAAACTTGGTTTTGACATTCCTTAGCACAAGTTATACAAATATCAGAATATGGGGATATGTGTCACTCTTATCCAGTTGTGATGGAATTTGGTAACCAAATTTCTGACCTTGTGTTATTAACCATTTGCGGTCCTATGTCAGACCAGGTCCGATATTATGATTTTCCTTTCCAGTCCGATGTCGGACCCTGTAATAGTAATAGAATAATGACTTGCATTATTGAGGAGTTTGGTGATAAAACAAGTGATCAGGAGAGAATTTATCAGTAGGCATGTCTATGAAGAGGTATGTGAAAAATACAGCGAACGAGGGGTGGGGCTTGGCTGGAGATGCAGTACTGATGTCCTTTTGCCATGTAGTGCCTTTTAAACCTGTTTTACTCTGGGGTTCGGGGGAGGGAAATATTTAAAACAGCACGTGTGAAAATAAATTGGACCTGACGCGCCTGACAAGCGCTGAATAAATGGACCGTTAAGGATGTCAGATCTGGGCATATATTAAGTAACATGTTTGTCATTCCATTGTTTGTAGGCCCTATATCACAAGAAGCACAATCTACTTTTTGTATCCTTGAATTCTTAAAATTGATAGTGTGCAATAAAAGTCTAAAATAAATTGACACATACTTTTTGTTATTTTTCATTGACATTCTTAATTCTACTTTGTGTCAAAGTTCCTACTTTTTTCTGTGTCTGCAGACCCACATGATGACGGATGGCATAATGAGTAAGGCAGCTACTATGGAGATCCCTATAAACAGCAATGGAGACATGGGGACCCTACCTGAGGATGACAGTCTGGAACAGGTGTGTGTCAGAGCATATTTTGTATTGTAGCTTGTCTGGTACACGTACCCTAAAATGTCATAACTTATTTGTTAAAGGGAAATATGAAATCTCAACACAGTCTGCATGTCTTAGGTTCTTTGTATTTTGTAAAATAAGAACATAAGAAAGTTTACAAACGAGAGGAGGCCATTCGGCCCATCTTGCTCGTATGGTTGTTAATAGCTTATTGATCCCAGAATCTCATCAAGCAGCTTCTTGAAGGATCCCAGGGTGTCAGCTTCAACAACATTACTGGGGAGTTGGTTCCAGATCCTCACGATTCTCTGTGTAAAAAAATGTTTCCTGTTTTCTGTTCTGAGAGAAAACAGAAACATTGCTGAGGGGGCTAAAACCAATTCCAAAAAGTTTTTCCAATATTATAACAGCAAGAGAACATTCAAAGAGGAGGTTAAATGTCTAAGAGATACAAATGGCAAAATCATAGCTGAAGAAAAAAAAAAAAAAAAAATAGCAAATATATTAAATGATTACTTTTCACAAGATTTTACAAAGGAGGATACTGACAACATGCCCCAAATGTCAACCTGTTCCTATCCAGTTTTAAATAACTTTAGCATAACTGAGGCAGAAGTGTTAAAGGGACTAGGAGCTCTTAAAATAAACAAATCCCCTGGGCTGGATGAGATCCTCCCAATAGTACTCAAAGAAATGAAAGAAGTTATTTACAAACCTTTAACCAAGATCATGCAACAGTGTCTTGACACAGGGGTTGTACCGACAGACTGGAGTATTGCAAACGTAATACCGATTCAAAAAAAGGGAATCAAAACTGAACCAGGTAACTACAGACAAATAAGCCTGACTTCTATTATATGGAAATTTATGGAAACTATAATAAGATCCAAAATGGAAAATTACCTATATGGTAACAGGGTCCTGGGAGACAGTCAACATGGTTTTAGGAAAGGGAGATCGTGTCTAACTAACCTGCTCGATTTTTTTGAGGATGCAACATCGATAATGGATAATTGCAAAGCATATGACATGGTTTATTTAGATTTCCAGAAAGCTTTTGACAAAGCCCCACATAAAAGATTAATTCTCAAACTGAACGCAGTAGGGATTCTAGGAAATGCATGCATATGGATTAGGGAGTGGTTAACATGTAAGAAACAAAGTACTGATTAGAGGAGAAACCTCAAAATGGAGCGAGGTAACCAGTGGAGTACCACAGGGATCAGGATTAGGTCCTCTGCTATTGCTAATCTACATTAATGATTTAGATTCTGGTACAGTAAGCAAACTTGTTAAATTTGCAGACAGCACAAACTTTGCTTTTGTGACCAGGACAGTGATATTTCCAAATATCACAATTTCCAATGGGAAAACCTATGAATCCAAATTAACATGTATTTATACTAAAGTAATACAAAAATGACTACAAAAGATTTAGAAGTGAGTAGTTTTTCGAGATTTACGATTTATGCTGTATTTACATTTTTGTATTACTTTAGTATAAATACATGTTAATTTGGATTCATATGTTGTTTTTTTCTGACTTTATGTGAACGAAAAGACACACATTTGCCCGTTTTCCCATAGGAAGTAGTGATATTTTGAAATATCACTGTACTAGTCACAAAAGCAAAGTTTGTGGGGAATAATAGCCATTTTCTATACTTTTGAGGCATAAGCAATTAGGAAATAACACTTACTACCCAGGAACAAAAATTGTGTTACATAGTGTTATGTTTCAACCTACATATTGAATTGATGATCATTAGCACCTGTTTGGTATAATTGTTTAATCATACACCTGACTATATGCCTACAAAATCCCTGACTTTGTGCAAGTGTACCTAGAAGAACTGATGCTGTTTTGAAGGCAAAGGGTGGTCACACCAAATATGGATTTGATTTAGATTTTTCTTCTGTTCACTCACTTTGCTATTAGTTAATTGATAAATATAATCTATTAAAATGTCTATTTTTGAAAGCATTTTTACTTTACAGCATTTTTTCACACCTGCCTAAAACTTTTGCACAGTACTGTGTATGTGTGTGTGTATATATATATATATATATATATATATATATATATATATATATATATATATATATATATATATATATATATATATATATATATCATATATATACACACACACACACAGCTCTGGAAAAAATTAAGAGACCACTACAAAATTATTAGTTTCTCTGGTTTTACTATTTATAGGTATGTGTTTGGGTTAACTGAACATTTTTGTTTTATTCTATAAACTACTGACAACATTTCTCCCAAATTCCAAATAAAAATATTGTCATTTAGAGCATTTATTGCAGAAAATGACAACTGGTCAAAATAACAAAAAAGATGCAGTGTTGTCAGACCTCGAATAATGCAAAGAAAATAAGTTCAGATTCATTTTTAAACAACACAATACTAATGCTTAAACTTATGAAGAGTTCAGAAATCAATATTTGGTGGAATAACCCTGATTTTCAAGCACAGGTTTCATGCGTCTTGGCATGCTCTCAACCAGTCTTTCACATTGATGTTGGGTGACTTTATGCCACTCCTGGCGCAAAAATTCAAGCAGCTCGGCTTTGTTTGATGGCTTGTGACCGTCCGTCTTCCTCTTGATCACATTCCAGAGGTTTTCAGTGGGGTTCAGGTCTGGAGATTGGGCTGGCCATGACAGGGTCTTGATCTGGTGGTCCTCCATCCACACCTTGATTGACCTGGCTGTGTGGCATGGAACATTGTCCTGCTGGAAAAACCAATCCTCAGAGTTGGGGAACATTGTCAGAGCAGAAGAAAGCAAGTTTTCTTCCAGGACAACCTTGTACTTGGCTTGATTCATGCCAAAGCTGCCCGATTCCAGCCTTTTTGAAGCACCCCCAGATCATCACCGATCTTCCACCACATTTCACAGTGGGTGCGAGACACTGTGGCTTGTAGGCCTCTCCAGGTCTCCGTCTAACCATTAGACGACCAGGTGTTGGGCAAAGCTGAAAATTGGACTCATCTGGGGGTGCTTCAGCAAGGCTGGAATCGGGCAGATTTGTCTTTGTGAAGGATGCATGAATCAAGCCAAGTACAAGGTTGTCCTAGAAGAAAACTTGCTTCCTTCTGCTCTGACAATGTTCCCCAACTGTGAGGACTGGTTTTTCCAGCAGGACAATGTTCCATGCCACACAGCCAGGTCAATCAAGGTGTGGATGGAGGATCACCAGATCAAGACCCTGTCATGGCCAGCCCAATCTCCAGACCTGAACCCCACTGAAAACCTCTGGAATGTGATCAAGAGGAAGATGGACGACGCATGAAAGCTGTGCTTGAAAATCAGGGTTATTCCATCAAATATTGATTTCTGAACTCTTCATAAGTTTAAGCATTAGTATTGTGTTGTTTAAAAATGAATCTGAACTTATTTTCTTTGCATTATTCGAGGTCTGACAACACTGCATCTTTTTTGTTATTTTGACCAGTTGTCATTTTCTGCAAATAAATGCTCTAAATGACAATATTTTTATTTGGAATTTGGGAGAAATGTTGTCAGGAGTTTATAGAATAAAACAAAAATGTTAATTTTACCCAAACACATACCTATAAATAGTAAAACCAGAGAAACTGATAATTTTGTAGTGGTCTCTTAATTTTTTCCAGAGCTGTGTATATGTATATATATATATATATATATATATATATATATATATATATATATATATATATAATATATATTTTTTTTTTTCTGTAGTTAATCGCGATTTTTGAATGTGCTCAAATTTGGCCCTAAATAAACAATTTTCCATTTAAAAAGGAGTGCATTATGTTAAAGGCATACTGTGTTTTATTGTAAGGGGAAAGAAACACAAAATAATCTGTATTAGAAATTTTTATAGCTTTTATTTTAGAACCAATGTTCACTGTAATTTACAGCTTTTCATGCCCCCAATGTTAAAGTAGGCCTTCTTCCTCTGAGCGATGTTTTTGAAGTTAGAACACACGTGTGCTTTGCTACATCCATGAAATGCTCAGCGCATGTTTCAGCATAGTGCCTCTTCTGTTTTCATGACGGTCAAAGCGTGTGAATGCAGTTTCCAATTGTCGTCGATGTAACCCAAGGAAGTTGTGCTTACTCATCGATGTCCAGTGGTCTCCAGTGAGGGCAACAGCCTGTGTATTTTTCAACTCCTCCACTTTCTTAGCCCTCTCGTTTTCGTACACCTCATGTATCCTCGTAACGATGGTGGCTCTCGATTGTAATTCATATGTTGACTCGTTTGATACAGTCCGAATGGTGTCCCTGAGGCCGTCATCTTCCACAACTCTAATTGGCCTGCAAGCTGCAGCTATCCACTTCGCTATTGCGTTTGTTAGCTTGTTGCTCTTTGACTTGTCCATTTGCCTCCTGCACGCAAACTCTAAAAGAGTAGGCTGCTGCTATCCTGCTTTGCTAGCCCTCTCACTACTGCTGCCGGCGTCAACTCTGTGTTTTGCTTGTAAATGATACTTCAGACTCGATTGTACTTTGGTGATACACAAATTCACGCTTACAGTAGCTGCAAATAACTTTGCTTTTATCCAAAGACCCATCTGTAAGGGTTTTGTAATAAAACTGGCCGTTTAAAAGCCCTTTAGCAGCCTTCTCCATCGTTCACGCTTGCTTTGTCAGCAAAGCTATATCTACATTCAAGCATTCGGCTGACAAACAAGCGCGAGAGCGTGGAGTTGTATTTGAACTATGGATGGTTCTAGGGCTCAAAAAAGAAAATGCGTTAATTGCGACAAAAAATTAACGACGTTAAGCATTTTAAATTAATCACACGTGTTAACATGAATTTCAAACAAAGACACAAATAAAGTAATCTTTTTTTTTTATTATGTAGCTCAGGGGTCTCCAATCCTGGTCCTGGAGAGTTACTGGGGCTTCTGGTTTTCGTTTCAACCAATCTTTGTTATCTAATTGAACCAATTATTGTCTTAATTAGTCAAGATTAACAGCTGTTCCAGATCTTTAGCTGTTGATGATGTAAGAGACCTAGAAAACCTGCTGGTTAGGGGCTCTGCCAGGCTTGGAGACCTCTGATTGTATGATATGCAATTTCTCAATGTAGTGTTTGAGGTAGTGTATGGGATTTAACTCTATAGTGTATGGGATTTCACAATGTAGTGTATGAGGTTTCACTCTATAGTGTATGGGATTTCACAATGTAGTGTATGAGGTTTCACTCTATAGTGTATGGGATTTCACAATGTAGTGTATGAGGCTTCACTCTATAGTGTATGGGATTTCACAATGTAGTGTATGAGGCTTCACTCTATAGTGTATGAGGTTTCAGTATTCAGCGTATGAGATTTCAGTATGTAGTGTATGAGGCTTCACTCTAGTGTATGGGATTTCACAGTCTAGCGTATGAGGTTTCAGTATACAGGGTTCTCGCCAGCGCTGTTGAGTGTAACTGGCCGTTACATTGTTACCTGGAAAAATGACGCTGTAATCAGGCCTCTACGCTGTGTTTTCAGTTTGCGTAATGGCCAAAAAATAATAATAATCCTGTGAAACATTGCTGATTATTCCTTTATATGAGAAATTGGCAATGGGTTGGCTGTGACAGCATCTTCTTTAGTTTAGTGCGTGTAATGTGTGAGACATGGCAACGAGACTGAACTTCACTGAACTCCATATTAGCACTTTCCCAACTGTTGATGGATGAGAGATCCTGGGTGCGCCCCTGATACACAGCTCAACCAACACAGTTGCAGATCTTTATTACTATTATACCATAACTACTTATACTTAGTTAGCCACTGTGGTTAAAGTAACTTAACATTTTTTAGCCACACTGGAAAAACTTTAGCCACTTAACAGTACTGTAAACAGGTTATACACATACTGTTTCAACAAGGCAAAAAGACATGTGTTTTATATATTTAAATGGCAGACCCTACCATTTACAATTCATATACATGTAATATTTAAATTGCACTACAACTCTGATTCCCATTTAATAAATGCCAAACCTGGTCCCACGTGAAAAAATGTCATTATAAATTTCCTAAATTCTGAATAGGGAATAAGCAAAATTGTGCCAGAAGACGGTGCTGTTAGTGTATGTTAATATGAATGCCCCCCTTGACCAGCCGCAGCTCTAGTTACAAAAAAGTTATACTAATGTGATTAATAATATTAGTAGGATTGTAAAAAGATTGTTTGAAAAAACTTTTTTTTTTTTACCGTGTTCTTTCACCTGAGACTACTAACAGTAATACTACACTGATTCTGACATTAAAACTCAATAAATCCTTTTTAAAATAATAAATATGTTTATTATTTTATTAAATTATTCCTCCTTTTGAATCCACTATGTTACTGTTTCCAAAAATATTTCAACACATCAAAGTTGTGATCTTGAAGCTGAGTGTTTCTGGCTTGCCGTCTGTGAAAATGTTCTTTCGGGACCAGAGGGTATGTTTGAAACCATGACTGCGTCACCTTCCCATTACGTGATCAAGTTAAAGAGCTTTCATTGGGCAAAAATGAAATCAAATTAAACTGTCTATTGATTTATCTACCAGCACGTGTTGAAAGTGCTGGCAATCTACACAAGTACATTTTTCAAAGCCTTCGCCACTGTGGCGAATTATGGAACAACAGTGACAAATGGGTTTTCCACTTATTCTTGCAAGCACACGTGTGATCAAGTGTAAGTTACATCTTTTAATGGTGCAACAACCATATATGCATAGACTATATACTATATATATATATATATATATATATATATATATATATATATATATATATATATATATATATATATATATATATATATATATAAGAGCTAAACAAAGCAATTTAAATGCTATACATAGAACAGAAGAAATTCTGTTCTGAATCAGCAAAATTGTCATGTAAAAGCTTATGTATTTTAACAAGGGACAACTTAATTTAGATAGATAGATACAAAGTTGTTTTCGTTTGAGGTGTTAGTGTACTAGTGTCATTACAAAACGCTAATCTTATAAATATAAGGTTAGTAAGTTATTCAGAGCCATGTTGACGTACACTTAATACTTAATTCGAGACACGTTAAAGAGGCACGAGAATTATAATTTGTGCAATTTGGACGTGCACTTTATTATGTTTATACCCTGTAAGTGAATCTTGTGAGCAAATATCATTTGGGTATAACCCCTATGAGTGCACATATCTACCATATGATGTTATGGGGTTGTAATTGTTCAATACCCCAACATTAACACGTCACCATCAACATATAACACAGAAATACAAACAGGGGTGGGGCAACATTGCCACAAAATGTACATCCATGAGTGGTGAAAACAATATGTCTGTTTTGATAGGTATTGATATTTATGTAGATACAAAACAACAATGTTATGAGTGGTTAAAAAGGTACATATGCATGTCAGTGCTAAAGGGTAGTGTACTAACACATTTAGGTATTATGAAGTTAGGCCAGTGTAAGGCATTTGTAAAGCATTCGATCTCTTGATAAAAGGTCATGTCCATATCCTTTGCAATTCTTGGCCGTGGTTTGACTGTGAGTGCATCATTTGTATGCGTCCATTTTCCAGTAGCACCCACAGCAATAAGAGACACATAGTGTCCTGAAATAACACCCTGTCCTTGGTGTATGATAATGGAAGCTAATTGATCATTCCTGTTGTCCACAGTAATTTTGCTCTTCTGAACAGCAGTAAACTTGGCATTGTGTTGCTTTGGAGCAGTCCTGTCTGGTTTGGACTGCAATCATTCTTCCTGCTGACTGAATAAGACCACGTTTCAGGAGAAGTTTTGCATTGCCTACAACCTACATTGCTACCAAGAATCGTTGCCCATTTGTCATTTCTATAAATTAGTTCTTCCAATCACATGGAATCTGTACCAGCAGGTACATGTAGAGGGTAAACATGCAACACCTGTCGGTTTGATGGACAGCAGTTACATCTACTACATAGAATGTCATGACTTCTTGTGACTGAAACCATGACAGGTACTTCACTACAAATTTCAGACAATTTGGTGAGAAACTCTGCAACATCTTGCTGCTCACCTCTATTGAAGGGTTCTCATAAGAAGTGCAAATATCCCCAGTAGTTAGAGATGCAGTGGAAGGCAAGTGTTCATAGTTGTGAACAAAGCTCCTGATAGCCTCTTGTTGACTGTGTTTTAATGAATCCTTCAGAGGCTGCAAGTGAAGAAGGCACTGCAATGTTGCATTTGCATAGCATAAGGTGAAATTGGGGTTGCTCAAACCTCTGAATGGGTGTGTGACTGCAAGTGTTCTCTTAGAAGATTGAGGCTTTTGCTGTTCTTGAACATTAGTGATGGCTCGGTGAATGAAATGCACTCGATCTTTTACCTTGTGTCCCTTGTGCATGTTGGTCTCCTTCAAGCTTATCAGCTTAGGGCAATAAATCCCCTGAGCCTATTGTACTCTGCAACTGCAGTTTGAGGTGCCTTAATGTAGGTGGGGTCAAAAAGTTGATAAGGTGGACAACACTTAAGGATGTAACTCTGGAAAGTGCAACAAAACTTGGTCCATAGGAGGAAATGGAGTTATCAAGATCCATCCTAACTGTTTTTAGAGTCTTACCCTAGCATTTGTGAATGGTGATTAAATGAGCACCAATGACTGTTAGAGAGCAGTTCCCAATGTAGACTCGGTCCATGATTTCAAACGTTGAGCATAAATGTTCAAAGGTATGGGTGACTCCATTGTTAAATGAGATGGTTATGGTTTTAACCGATCTTGTGTTTTCCAGATAGTAGGAAACAGCTTTAAGCTTCCCTATTACTCCATTGATGAGACCAGTGGCAATGTCAGTGTTCTTGCGACGCATCAGTTTGCAGCCTATTTTGACTTGTATGGTAGTTTCCAGTCCGGCTGTATGACTGCAGTCAGCCTCGTAGGCATTCATTTTTTTCAGCACATTTCTCTGGAAGTTACAAGGGCAGTCCACAGTCCATAAGATGAATGTCCTCTCCAGGCATACGATCAAGCATGGCAGTCTGGATCTGGTTACAGGCATCTACAGTAGGCATGACGCAGGTTGAGCCCTCGGGATGAAATAGCTAGGTGGCTATTTTTTTAAATTAGCAGTGGGAGAAAAACCACTTCAGCAAATACAGTAGAATCTACCAGAACTGACGGACGCTGTATCTAGTATAGATACTAATGAGAGCAAAACCAATCCAAAAGAAAAATAAGGAAAACTCAGATCTTTTCAACAAAGCTGAGAGTCTTTGTATATAAGTTGATTTTATATTTTTAAATGCTGCAATAACAGTTCTGTTTGTGAAGCATCCACGCTATAATTTGACAGAACAGGTGATTTATTTGCACTGTGCAGGACCTTATTTTCTCCCATTGGTGCTTGAGCCCTGCAGCACTCACGGAATCGCTGCCTGTGCACCTATTATCAGTGATTAAAGGCTGGTTTTCAAGCAAACTGATTATCGCTTACCAATACTGTATTGGTATAAGAAAAGTGTGTTTTTAAAAAAGTAATTTTAGCTTTCAATCACTTAAAATGTACTGAAGATAATGTAAACAACACAAGCTACAGACAGGGAGTCCCAAGCTTTAAACGTGTTACTGTTTATAAATAAGAACTCCACTTTAATATGACTACTGTGTTATTATGTTTTAAGTAACATACTAGGATAGTGTTCCTTATGTTAATTGTTTGTTTATTAGTTCTAAAATGTTTAGTAATATGTGACCTATTGTTTGACCTCGTTAGTACAACCGGCCCCCTTTGCTAAAATCTTCAGTCAGGGTCGTAACTAAGTATAAATCTCCACATTTTTGTAAAATGACTTTACACTTATTTCTAAAGATGCAACGCGTTTCAATAAATTCAGTCGATTTAACTTCACATCTCATGCAGAAGGAGAACACAAACGGAAAACACCATTAAATGGCATTGTGTGTGTGTGTGTGTGTGTGTGTGTGTGTGTGGAGAGATACAGATAGAGGGAGTTACATAAAACAAATACTACAATCAATTTATTTTTGTTTCAACTCCCAGTTTCCTTCCCCTCCGTGTTATCATTTTATTTGGTGATTAATTACTGTAAATAATAAACGGCTTGAGCCTTCACTGCTAACAGTTTTAGTCTCATTTCTGTCCCAAAAGAACCTGAAAGCACTACAGAAGCATTATTTGTGAATGCTTATTCACCATTTCTACACCCTGTTAGAAAATTGACTTACCTGCATTTTTTAAAATTATTCATCATTTAATCATAAAATCACAATAACAAGATTAAATACGCTACTATACTCCTCCTGGGCTCTGCGTCACACAACTGTGATACTGCACCCCGATTGGCTCAGTGGATATGTTGGATTTTGCTAAATTAGAAGCCTGGCGTATAGCGAGTTATGGAAAGAAACGATCATTTGAGTTGTATTTAGCGTGGTGTATATAGCGTTTTGAGGACAAAGGACACTGAACATCAGAAAGTAGACACTGTGAGATGAATGATCCTACTTTTAGCTCAGTTTTGGTGCAAATAGCGTATATCGCGTTTTGCATCTAAACTCTTCACATATATATATATATATATATATATATATATATATATATATATATATATATATATATATATGTGAAGCTCACGTGGTGTGAAGCTCACGTCCACAAAAATACCATTTGTGGACGGTATTGTCAAACACCTGCCTTAACAGTGACTGAACGAGCCGAGATAGGAGATAGATGAGACTTGTATGTGTTTATTAAAATACATTGTCTCTAACACAGGATTTGCACAGCACAGGAGAGTAAAGTGAGTAAACTCTGTATCCCTTATATGTAGGGGTCTACTTTAAATCGTGGTAAATTTACCTATTTTTCACGGGTAGGTTGCAGAATAAAATTAGGATTTCACTGACATTTTTCGGACCTGTTTAAACATTAAATAAACCTTAGTAGACAGTATTTCAGAGCACTATAAAGCCTGAAATAGTGGTACTTTCTACCTTACTAAAACAGAGCACTGTCATTTGTTAAAGGCAACTTTGAATCCACTGAATTGGTTGGAAGTTAAGGCAAAGCTTTGCCAAGTTATACAGATGTGGAACTCGATTAGAAACAGCCTCAAAACTCGGTTACCCAAGGGTGTCTGGCATACTTTAATAAATGCAATGTATTGCAGCACATTTGTTGTCATGTTATTTGTCTCATCCAATAATTTATTTCATTAGTACCGAGTCAAAACAAAGAAAACGTGGCTATTTGGGTCTAAAAATCCAACTTCGAAAAAATAAGCAGCAGGTTGAGGCGAGGTGGCTGTGCTAGATCAGTTTTAGTACTGATTTAACTTGAAGGCAGGAATACCTTTTTGTTTGGGCTGACTTTCCAGTTTGGTTTCTGAAAGCTGTTTATTTTACGTTCTGTTCAGCAGCCTCTGTAGTAGCCTTTTGTTAATGTGTGATTCTCAAGCTAAATAGCGAGCGATCGTATTTTCTCCAAAGACACGTTAAGATATGCAAAACAGTTACCTCAATCTGCATGTACAGTTTCTTTGGGAAATATCTTGAAACGATCATCAGCCGAAATATAATTAGCTTTTTTTGTCACCCATTTCTTCTATTTTACGTCCAATACTGAGAACTAGATTTTAGCACCTAAACGAAAAATGCAGCACCAGTTTGTCCCACCCCCTACTGTACAGTACAGGTCACACAAAAGCAGTAGAGACGCACCGATATGCTGATTAAAACTTCGTTGTCATTCATTGTCAACAGCAACGTTAACCGCTTTAGAGAATATTTTTTTGTAAATGTTATTTGTGGACGTTTTTTGTTTGTTTTTTGCTTATGTACAATGCACACAGGACGGCGAAGGAATAAAAAAAGGGCTATCCACAGAAGAATGCTACATAGTTTGCGTCGCTTGCAATGTGCAGCAGTTCATTTAAACTGGGTTTCTTTTTTTTTTCTCTCAGTACTTTTCTGGTATGCATTGGCCCATAAAAGAGGTGAATTTCGCAAAGTGGGTAAACGCGATTTACCTGCATATGACTTACCCTCGACATACATCCTTGAGTATAACTCCAACGAAAAGTTTAAAGTACCTGGTATTGCAAGGCAGTCTCCCATCCAAATACTAGCCATTATTATAATTTTTTAGCAGACACGCTTATCCAGGCCAACTTAAAATTGTGACACACAATTACCCATTTATATAGTTGGGTTTTTAACTGGACAACAGTTCTCTAACCACTACTTCACAGATGCTGCAAGCAAAGGATTACTAGTGTCTTGTTGTATAACTAAATCCGGGCAGTTTCCGACAAGTTTTTCTAACTTGTATGAGGAACTACTATTCCTCTTAATATCAATACACACACACACACACACACACACACACACACACACACACACACACAGTGGCTTGCAAAAGTATTCAGACCCCTGACCAATTCTCTCATATTACTGAATTACAAATGGTACATTGAAATTTCGTTCTGTTTGATATTTTATTTTTAAACACTGAAACTCAGACTCAATTATTGTAAGGTGACACTGGTTTTATGTTGGGAAATATTTTTAAGAAAAATAAAAAACTGAAATATCTTGCTTGCTGTGGAAGCTCCCAGTTTGCACCGATGAAAGAAATTGCCCAAACGAGGACACAATTACCTTACCATTGGCCTCCACCTGTGAACCATTAAAGTTGCTGTCACATTTTCTGGATAAAAACCCCACTGTTGAAGGATCATTGGTAAGGCTGTGTATCTGAAAGAAAATGAAGACCAAAGAGCATTCTGCAGAAGCTAGAGATAAAGTAATACAAATGCTTAGATTAGGGAAAGGGTATAAAATAATATCCAAGTGTTTGGATATCCCAGTGAGCACAGTTGGATCAATAATCAAGAAGTGGAAGCTGCATCACACCACCCAGGCACTGCCAAGAAAAGGCCGTCCCTCACAACTCAGCGCTCAAACAAGGAGACTTGTGAGAGAAGCCACAGAGAGGCCAACAATCACTTTGAAGGAGCTACAGAGTTCAGTGGCTGGGAGTGGAGTAATGGTGCACCAGTCAACCATATCAAGAGCTCTGCATAACACTGGCCTGTATGGGAGGGTGGCAAGAAAGAAGCCATTACTCAAAAAGTACCATCTGAAAGCACGTCTGGAGTTTTCCAGAAAGCAGGAGAGTGACCCAGCTGCGATGTGGGAAAAGGTTTTGTGGTCAGATGAGACCAAGATAGAGCTTTTTGGCCAAAACTAAAAGCACTATGTGTGGTGCAAACCTAACACTGCCCATGCCTCAAGACACACCATCCCTACAGTGAAGTATGGTGGTGGCAGCATCATGCTGTGGGGATGCTTCTCATCAGCAGGGACAGGACATCTTGTTAAACTGAAGGAAGAATGGATGGAGCAAAATACAGGAAAATACTGCAAGAGAATCTGCTTCAGTCCGCTAAAAAACTGAAGCTTGGGAGGAAATTCACCTTTCAGCAGGGCAGTGATCCCAAGCACAAGGCCAAAGCAACATTGGAGTGGCTCAAGAACAAAAAGGTGAATGTCCTACAGTGGCCCAGTCCAAGTCCTGATCTCAATCCCATTGAGAATCTGTGGAACTGTTTGAAAATTGCAGTCCACAGGCGTCGTCCAACCAATCTGAACAACCTGGAGCAAATCTGCCAGGAAGAATGGGCCAAAATCACTCAGACACTGTGTGCAAAGTTGGTACATACTTACCCCAAAAGACTTAAAGCTGTTATTGCAGTGAAAGGTGGCTCTACCAAATATTAATGTGTGGGGGCTGAATACTTATGCAAGCAAGATATTTGAGTTTATTTCTTAAAAATATTTCCCAACATAAAACCAATGTCACCTTACAATAATTGATTTTGAGTGTTTTAAAATAAAATATCGAACAGAATGAAATTTCAATGTACCATTTGTAATTCAGTAATATGAGAGGATTGGTCAGGGGTCTGAATACTGTGTGTGTGTGTGTGTGTGTATAAAAAACATGTCATTTTTATATAGGTATATACATGTCAATTTCTGTGGATAAACGCATCAGCCAAATAATTAATGACATGTATTTTTCTAGCTTGCTCTTTCTTAATTTATTCATGCAGTTATATTACTGTAGCAAGCACAATAATTAGTGGAGACACACACAAAGGATCTCGCATTTAATGCAGTTTATTATGCATCTAACAACAAATCGGCAGCATGCATCCATCCACACACACCCCCACATAGACACAGACAGCCCTTCCCCACCCCAGAGCACTACTCTGCCTCTCAAGGTGACATCCACATATTACACAAATAACACCAGAAGGGTAATAAGTTACAGGGTAATGCATTTAACAATATTGGAACTTGACAATAACTAATAATGAAACGCAGCAATAGTAATTCAGCTTTCCCGTACCATATTTCTCACTCCCAGCATATTCTGCTACACGTTAACCTATGTAGAAAACTGGCTTCGTGTTCGGCACTCCATTCGCCATCAGGTGGCAACGGTGAGGCAGTCCAGCTGTGCCCGTCACACTATAAACATGTATTTATTTAAAAAATATTTCTTTCTAAATGTATTTATTCCTCTGTGCATTTATCTACCAAATAACTTATTCCTTTATTTGTAATTAACACTAGAACTGCCACGGTAGTCATTTTGACGGTTTTCACTTAAAATTTAAATTACTCTGCATGTTTTAAAGATCAGCAGTTGTCTGTTCTTGACTTTTCCTGAATGTATATATATAATAAATATCCTGATGGTGTTTGAAAGTCAGAATCGCAAAAATAAAAATAAAAAGTTATAAGCACTTCTACCTAGAACCGCCAAAAGTAGTCATTTTGACAGCTTGTTACAATACATGCTTTTCTCAATATACCCTACAATACGCTATGTTGTATATGTATACAAGCCCATTTGCTATTTCTACCTCTGCTGAGTTTACAGCAGTATGTATTTGAATAAAATGTTGCTCTTGAAGTCTAGATATGTTTTATCCAAATCTCTATTGTAATCTTATCAATTGGAGAACTGCCGTCTGGCTGTCTACGTGAGCATATAGTTTGCTGTCTTATAATATTACTAATGCAAGAATTTTTTGAGAAATCATGATATTTTTGCATTTTGATTTGAGAGCAAATACAGATATATTTGCATTGGCAGCAGGGATTTGTAAAGACTTCACTGAAAACAGCATTGCCTGTTTCAAGCTAAACATAAAACAATACATGGACAAGCAGCTGTTTCCGACAAAAACATAGCGTCGGTGGATACAATACACGTTAAACAAACCTGTCAAATTTGGGATCAAGTTTTGGCTGGCAGCGGACCCTACCCCTACCTGTGCAAAGATGAAACTCCTCCTGCAGCTGGTTAGAGACTGGGTGGCAATGTGTTACTTAGGCTGATGTAACTGTGCTTAAGAAAAGGGATGAATGTTATCAGTGACAATTTGTATTTCACTGTAATTAGCAAAACAGTTGAAGAAAAAACACAGCCTGGTTGGAACAGTAAACAAAGCTGGAAGAGAGTTTCCACCATCTGCGCAAAGCTTAGTACTCTGTAAAAGCAATCGCTGGTGTCCAGTATTTTACAATGTACTGGACATGGCAGCCATCAATTTCTTTGGTTTGTATAATGAGCCAGGGAAAATATCATCTTATGATGCTAGCCACGAAGCTTTGGCAGAAACATTTCGATCAGAAAGCTGCTAAGCGACAGGGAAACGCAGCTCAACCTGGATACAGTGCGCATCAAGTGACACGCAATAGAAAACAATGACAAGTAACTTCTTCTATCATATGCGTGTCGTGCCAAGCCATTGAACGGCATCATTATCAGCAAGGTGCAAAGCAGGCAGTCCACCGGGGAACTTGGTCAGTGGGCAGTCGTCGACGATGTGTGACATGGTTTGTCGGGCTCCACAGCTGCAGGAAGGGTCGGTGGCTTGACCCCAGTGAAAGGTTGGCAGCACATTGACCCTGCCCTGTCCAGTAACTAAATGCAATAAAAAATAAAGCGTCTGATATCTGTGCCCAGTGTGAAAGAGGAGTATGTGGTAAATGCACATGACAAGTTGATAAGTGTTACATCTGTATGGGGGCTACTTTGAAGTATGTTTTCTTGAATGCGCATTCCCGTTACAAACATAGTTATTTTCCTTTCTATAAGTAATGATTTAAATTTTACAGTTCTGTATGCAGGCCTACATATACTCAGTTTACAGCTGGTTACACAATATTTTCTTTTGAAATGCTTATTTTATTATAATTTTCATTTTTTTAGTCGTGCTATGCATAGTCTAGTGTGAAAATAAAAAAGCCTTTTATGTTATTTTTGTAAATAATTACTTCATTTTTACACTTATGTATGTACATATAGCGATTTACACCTGTTTACATGATATCCTTTTTTGAAATGTTTATTTTATTATAGTTATTCATTTTTTTAAGTCATGCATTATCTGCGCGAATTTTGAAAATAAAGCCTTTTTTGTTTATTTTTTCTTTAACTGTGTTAAAGAAGTTCTATATATACATAAGGAAAGTCCTTCGGCTGTGTAAAAAAAAAAATCAGCGCTGTGTAGCAAACATATTTAAATAAAAAGTGTACTGATCTGTGTTTACTTTTCTGAAAGTTTACTGAAAATGGTCTTTTGGACAAAACTATATAGCCAGCTAAACACACTCGCTACCTTGACATTTCTGTTAGTCTTTAGGATCATGCCTGATAATCAAGCTATATTTAGCCTCACTATTTAAAGGTGTGGGGCAGGTAATAACATGCAGGTGCTACTGCAACAAAGCATCATTATTTAGGAGTCTGGTGGGTTTCTTTAAGATTTTATCTAGTGAGGAAGCGCTTGTCACTATTTTTGTCACTTGAGTTTGGTCCGTTTTATTTATTGTATCACGTTTGTGTGTTATTTAACTTATTATTGTACACATTTAATTTTGTATTATTATTATTATTCACATACACATTTAATTTTGTATTATTATTATTATTATTATTATTATTCACATAATAATTGCCACCAGTTTAAAATAATGCAATCCCAATAGCACTATTATCATAATGAATAAATCTGGACTTTTGGTATATGATTGTATTTAACAAATAAACCGTGTTTGTTTTGACAACTTGACTTTGCCTCAGATACTGTTATTTTTCCACCACATAGCTTTGGGTCAGGCATCATTAAAACAAAATAATTTTGTTTTGTAATTATTTAAACCTTTTGTTAAAAAAAAAAAAAAAAAAAAAAAGTATACTGTGTGTGGTGTGTGGTGGTGGGGTCAGTGGGGAGATTATAAAATGCAGAGACAAGTTCATATTGTCATCAGAATGTTTTACCTGAGAAAACATAAGAACATAAGAAAGTTTACAAACGAGAGGAGGCCATTCAGCACATCTTGCTCGTTTTGGTTGTTAGTAGCTTATTGATCCCAAAATCTCATCAAGCAGCTTCTTGAAGGATCCCAGGGTGTCAGCTTCAACAACATTACTGGGGAGTTGATTCCAGACCCTCACAATTCTCTGTGTAAAAAAGTGTCTCCTATTTTCTGTTCTGAATGCCCCTTTTTCTAAACTCCATTTGTGACCCCTGGTCCTTATTTCTTTTTTCAGGCTGAAAAAGTCCCTTGGGTCGACACTGTCAATACCTTTTAGAATTTTGAATGCTTGAATTAGGTCGCCACGTAGTCTTCTTTGTTCAAGACTGACAGACAAAAATTGAAAGGGCAGATTCAATTCTTTTAGCCTTTCTGCATATGACATGCCTTTTAAGCCTGGAATAATTCTGGTCGCTCTTCTTTGCACTCTGTCTAGAGCAGCAATATCTTTTTTCTAGCGAGGTGACCAGAACTGCACACAATATTCAAGATGAGGTCTTACTAGTGCATTGTACAGTTTTAACATTACTTCCCTTGATTTAAAGTCCACACTTTTCACAATGTATCCGAGCATCTTGTTAGCCTTTTTTATAGCTTCCCCACATTGTCTAGATGAAGACATTTCTGAGTCAACAAAAACTCCTAGGTCTTTTTCATAGATTCCTTCTCCAATTTCAGTATCTCCCATATGATATTTATAATGTACATTTTTATTTCCTGCGTGCAGTACCTTACACTTTTCTCTATTAAATGTCATTTGCCATGTGTCTGCCCAGTTCTGAATCTTGTCTAGATCATTTTGAATGACCTTTGCTGCTACAACAGTGTTTGCCACTCCTCCTACTTTTGTGTCATCTGCAAATTTAACAAGTTTGCTTACTATACCAGAATCTAAATCATTAATGTAGATTAGGAATAGCAGATGACCTAATACTGATCCCTGTGGTACACCACTGGTTACCACACTCCATTCTGAGGTTTTTCCTCTAATCAGTACTTTCTGTTTTCTACATGTTAACCACTCCCTAATCCATGTACATGTGTTTCCTTGAATCCCAACTGCGTTCAGTTTGAGAATTAATCTTTTGTGCGGGACTTTGTCAAAAGCTTTCTGGAAATCTAAATAAACCATGTCATATGCTTTGCAATTATCCATTATCGATGTTGCATCCTCAAAAAAATCAAGCAAGTTAGTTAGACACGATCTCCCTTTCCTAAAACCATGTTGACTGTCTCCCAGGACCCTGTTACCATATAGGTAATTTTCCATTTTGGATCTTATTATAGTTTCCATAAGTTTGCATATAATAGAAGTCAGGCTTACTGGTCTGTAGTTACCTGGTTCAGTTTTGTTTCCCTTTTTGTGGATCGGTATTACGTTTGCAATTTTCCAGTCTGTCGGTACCACCCCTGTGTCAAGAGACTGCTGCATGATCTTGGTTAGCGGTTTGTAAATTACTTCTTTCATTTCTTTGAGTACTTCTGGGAGGATCTCATCCGGCCCAGGGGATTTGTTTATTTTAAGAGCTCCTAGTCCCTTTAACACTTCTGCCTCAGTTATGCTAAAGTTATTTAAAACTGGATAGGAACTGGATGACATGTGGGGCATGTTGTCAGTATCTTCCTTTGTGAAAAGTAATCATTTAATATATTTGCTATTTTTTTTTCTTCATCTACCATTTTGCCATTTGTATCTCTTAAACATTTAATCTCCTCTTTGAATGTTCTCTTGCTGTTGTAATATTGGAAAAACATTTTGGAATTGGTTTTAGCTCCCTTAGCAATGTTCATTTCTATTTCTCTCTTGGCCTTTCTAACTTCCTTTTAGACTTGCGTTTGCAGTTCTGTGTACTCTTTCTGCGTACTTTCTTTTTGGTCCTTTTTTAATGCTCTGTAAAGTGCCTTTTTTCGCTGAATATTTTTTTTAATTGATCTATTAAACCATTTTGGCAATTTAGTTTTACATTTAGATTTGTCTACTTTAGGGATGTAATTGTTTTGCGCCTCTAGTACTACATTTTTGAAGAACAACCATCCTTCTTCTGTGGGTGTTTTCTCTATTTTACTCCAATCTACTTCTGTTAGTCTCTGTTTCATACCTTCATAATTTGCTTTTCTAAAACTGTAAACCTTAGCTTTAGTCTTTACTTTTGGGGTTTTAAAAAACACTTCAAATGAGACCATGTTGTGGTCTGAGTTTGCCAGTGGTTCTCTGACCTCTGTTTTAGTTATTCTGTCTTCGTTATTTGAAAAGACTAAATCAAGGCATGCCTCCCCTCTAGTCGGTGCCTTGACAAATTGTGTTAGGAAGCAGTCATTTGTCATTTCCACCATTTCAATTTCATCCGTCGTGCTCCCCACCGGGTTTTCCCATTTTATATGGGGGAAGTTGAAATCCCCCATTAGTATGGCTTCTCCTTTGCTACACGCATTTCTAATGTCATTGTATAACAGATTATTTTGCTCACCATCTGAATCTGGCGGTCTATAGCATGCTGCTATTATTATGCCCTTTATTGAAACCATTCAATAAAGCATACAGTTCCACAGCCAACTAGTAGTATGAGTGCCATGGTATGTCATAAAACAGGATCTGCGATGGAAATTGCTACTTGCGACTGCTATCTGGCAGTCACTGGTTTCTAGTGAAAATCTGCGACGTCGCAGCCCTGTGTGCAACAGCGATTACTCGCAAATCAGTTTCATAACACAGGTCCGTGGTGAGAATCCTGGTATGGGCTGCATGAGATTTCAATATGTAGCATATGAGGTGTTAGCTTGAATTATGCCCCTAACAGTACCACATAGAAAAACCATATATGTAGCATCAGTTTTGTAGTAAAGGAATGTTAGCTGTTGCAGGGAAAATTACGATTATTTCTCAAACTGATCATTTTAAGGTGAAAGCACAACACATAGAAATAATTGGGGTTATAATGTGGCTTGATTTGCAGTAAAAAAAACTAAAAACTAAAAACAAAACAATAAAACATTTACCTGTCAGATTGTGGTAATGAAAACAGGAGTTCACTAACACTGAACATGGGAGCTGCTGCATGCTGTTTCCCATATTACTGTACACAATTAAAGGTGCCATCACCAGTTCCACATACATTTTCAGCCAGTCTTGTGTTGCAGGAGCCTTGATGCTGAAAGTTAAATGTTCTTGTTGTCTGCATTGTAAAACGCAGACATTGTTTTCTCTGTTTCTTCATTCTTCTTCTTATTCCATGTTTCTGACTGATTTTTGGAACCTATCTCCTTCTAGAGCTTTGAACTGATTAACTCGAAACTTGGGACAACTATTGCACTCTAACTGACCTGAGTTGCTATTGCTTTTGGTGCCAATCGGACTTATGGATTTGGGGGTTACAGGTCATGACCCCCCAAAATTAAACCGCCTATAAGTCCTTACGGGGACAAGATGTTGTTGAAGCTGACACCCTGGGATCCTTCAAGAAGCTGCTTGATGAGATTTTGGGATCAATAAGCTACTAACAACCAAACGAGCAAGATGGGCCGAATGGCCTCCTCTCGTTTGTAAACTTTCTTATGTTCTTATGTTCTTAAGATAGGGTCATAGAACTACTGAACATGTATAGGAAACCACTGGTTTTCTGTAAGACCAACTTTTTTTCCCCGTTGACCTATGACCTTCCTAGACCAAGATAATGGACATTTGGCTAATTAAAAAATGATCACTAAAACTGGACAGCTCATAACTCCTGAAAGAGGGCAGATAGGCCCGTAGTGTAGGAACCATTGTTAAAATATGTCCTTGCTGTTTAATTTGACCTTTGACCTTTCGTAACTGATCAAACTGGACAAGTAAACGCCATAATAACTTAAATCTCCTTAAATACTGCAGATAGACTCATATTTACTATTGAACATGTATAGGAAACCAACTAAGACTTTTCCAAAAATGTCTTGGACTTTGACCTTTGGTTCATGGTCAAACTGGACAATAGACTATTGTAACAGCTTCTATCTCCATAAATACAGCAGATACACAAGGTCAAATGGACAAGTGACAGTTTTGACAGCTTATAATTCCTTTAAAAAACTTGATTATGGCCTTTGAATTCACTTGTAATACACTTTTAAAGCAACCAGTTGAATAGTCAAACAACGTCAACGCTCGCGTTTTACAACACATACGAAGTTTCCACAGAAACTTCATTTCTGCTTGATCTTGCCTTGCTGTGAGCAGAAATAAAGCTCCTTCATTGCACTAATGGAGTACTTTGTCAGACTACAAGCAGACCACTACTAGTCTAGCACATGCTTTTCCAAAAATATAATGTTTGGTCACTGCTATATATATATTGTAATCATAGATGGTTAAAAAAAAACAAAAAAACAACAACACTGCACCATTGAACCTCAATATGAAATGACCGTTGGGGGGACTGAGCTTCTGAGCTTTCCAACGATACTGCCCCTTTCAGTCTAGCTGCTACAAAGACGGAGCAATAGACTCAAAATGAAACCTAAGCTGTGAACTCATGTCACCTGATGAGAGGCTTAATTTCAGGTCATCTTAGTTCCGGCTATGATTACCGCATTCACACACCATCTTTGTAAAGCCCAGAGTCTGTTCTTTTAAGCATGAACTGTGCTTGAGTAATATGTGCGTAACCTGCAGTGTGCTGGCTCCCCAAAATGGATGTGGCTGAGTTTTAAGAGTTAAAACGAAAGTCACTGTTTGCAAAACAACACCTAGATAGACTTAATATCATACTGCAGTGTACTGAGTTTCTATAATGCTTAAAGATAGTGACCGAGAATCATAAAGTCTCATGGCACTTAAAATATCCAGCGCTACTTTTTTATTTATTTATTTATTTATTTATTTATTTATTTTAACCAGAACTTCTCAGAATGTGGCTCATTGTGCTTTCACCACTGACAACCACTTTTTAAAAAAACAAACAAACGTAAATGCTGCAGAAAAGTTAAATTAGCAGTTTATCAATAATACCATCTTTATGAACATTACTATAGATTTCTGAAGGAAATGTGTTGGGGGGGCTGTGATCCTGAGTTTGTTGGGTTACATCAAAGGTGCAGAGATGCTCTGTTTCTAATCCCAGCTTATTCCGCACAGGCAGGGATGACATGTGTATGCTGTGTGAATACAAATTCAGTTACTTTCTATCTACCTGGAAAAACTCTACTTTGCAAACTCCATTCCCACAAACTGACTTACCAAAGCAATTGAAATGTCACTTTGTGACCTTCTATAAAGACCATTTTCTTGATATAAATATTGACCTTTAACTACCTCATGTAAAATCTCTTACAAACAATTTTACTGTTTTTGGAAAGTCTACAACTTTTTGATTCTGCAGAGGAAAGGAGGCACAGTGCTGTTAATAATTTACCAGAGCTCATTAAACACTGAAACGTCTAAGCCAATTGATAAATTGATAAATGAAACTTTATACCCAGAGAATAAACAGATATACTAGTGATACATGTAATATTTATGTGATATTAGACATTATGTAATCTAAACTGTTAGACAGAGATCTGAAAGAAAGCAGGTATAACCAGACGTTTATACTTCAGATTGCAAAGAAGTTTATATGGGTTGGGCTTGCTGTGTGTAAACCAGCTGCTATACTAGAAAATGTGCACTCCATACTCACAAGGATACCTCATTCCGTAGGCACAATATTCCTTTTCTGTACTTGTTCTATCTATCATTCATTTATTTAAAATATATTTTAAATTAAGTCGCCAAAAATAATTAAAAAAAAAAAAAAAAAAAAAAAATTCAAAAATGTTTCATTCATTCACATTTTAATAAAACTAAATTAAACTTTTCATTTCAAGGTGCCATCATGAAGCATTACTTCAAATTGACAGATGGTAACCATAAACACTGTCTTATTAATGAACAACATTAGAGAGGAAGAAACAAGCCGTATAGTGCTTACTAGGGTAGCAGTCCCTATGGTTTAGCTGGAATTAGAAAAGGTAAACTAACATTGTTTTTAATTTGGGGTCTGACAGCAGTTGGATTTATATCTGGTATATGACCTAAAGTTATGACTTGCTCAATTAACTCCCTAAATTCTAAATGTACACGATACAAAGTAAATGGCATCTAGCAACAGAGGCCTGCAAGCATGACGGGAGCCAGTTAGATCCATTTGAGCAATAGAGCAAAATGATAAATTGAAATATCTCAGTATTCGAGCAGCAGAACAGAATCATGAAGAGTGATGATCGTAAAAAGAGGGTGTGGAAGGGTGGTGGGTGATTCACTAGCACGGGAGACAGAACAGTTGTACTTGGAACACCACACAGGTGCCCAGTTTTATTTTTGGGACTTTCACTTTTTACCCACAGAGGGCACTGTTGTCCATGGGCTGCCTATCAACGATGATAGACAGCACCACGGAAATACCAAAGCTGGTAATAGAATTAACTGCGGGCGCACTTGCAGGTGCTCAAAATAATAATGAAAACAGAAGGCGAAAAGAACAAGAAAAAATAAAACGGTGATGAAACTACAAATAAAAGGTGCTGCACTCACAGCGTTATCCCGGTCGCCGCTACCCGCATGACCCGGATCACCGACCTACTCTAGCGGCTCCCTGCCTGCTCTAAACAATACTTCGGGGGTCTGCCCAAGGGTTCCTCGCTGTCACTCTCTGGCTTGTTCATTGCTGTCTTTCTCCCGGCTGGTTTCTCGGTCCTTGACAAGCACTTCTGCACACACAGTGCGTCTAAAAGGGCAGACCTGAGGAAACAGTAGAGCATTATCTTATAGGGCTAACAATCTCCCCGAGACCCGCCTCCCATCAATTCAGAGAAAGGGAAAGTCCACACACCCACTTTTCCACCTCCCCGTGTCACTGCCATGACTCACAGGCGGTTGGTTGTTGGACGACTGCTGCCCTCTTCCTGCAGCACTGTGAATACGCCAGCAGAGTCAGCATAGATCTCCCCCTGCTATATATATCCTCCCCCTCAGAATGATACCACCAGTTCATTCGAAAATCCTACACCCCCATGCCTTCCCAAGAGAAAAAGTCTGCGTTTTGATGCAGCTTTCCTGCTTGGTGGACTACCCTGAAGGCATAGGGCTGCAAGGCCAAGTACCATCGTGTGATTCTGGTGTTGCTGTCTTTCATTCGGTGAAGCCATGCTAAGGGGGCATGATTTGTAACTAGGGTGAAGTGTCGCCCCAGGAGGTAGTACCGGAGTGACTCGACTGCCCATTTTACTGCGAGACACTCCTTCTCGATGCTATAATTTTTCTCGCGGGGGAGGAGCTTCCTCCTCTTCCTTTCGCTTCCCCGAACCTCCTGAGACAACACTGCCCCGAGACCTGTCTCTGACGCATCCATCTGCAGGGTGAACCTCTTGCCAAAATCCGGGCTGCATAGCACTGGATTACTACACAGCCTCCGCTTCAAGGCAAGAAAGGCCCTCTGGCACAACTCCGTCCACTGAACCTTATTTGGAGCAGCCTTCCGGGTGAGGTCTGTCAAGGGAGCAGCGAGCGTAGCGAAGCTCGGGATGAACTTCCTATAATAGTCCGCTAGTCCCAAGAAAGAGCGCACTTGGGTTTTGGTTGTAGGAACCAGCCAGTCAGCCAAGGCTTTCACCTTAGCAACCAGCAGTCTGATCTGGCCCCTCTCTACTCGATACCCCAAATACTCTGACTCACTCTTCCCAATGGCACACTTCTTTGGGTTAGCCGTGAGCCCCACCTTCCGCAAGGACTGCAGCACCGCCGCCACCTTACACAGATGAGTCGGGCAATCCTCACTGTGGATAACCACGTCATCTATGTAAGGAGTGGCGTACTGCTGATGGAGTGGCAGGTGCTCAGTGCAACCCAAAGGGCATGGTCCTAAATTGGTATAACCCGAAGGGACTTAAAAAACGCCGTCCCCTCTCTAGATTCAGGGGTCAGGGGTATCTGCCAGTACCCCTTCGTTAAATCCAGTGTCGTCATAAAATGAGCGGTGCCTAGTCGCTCCAGCAATTCATCTACCCGGGGCATCGGATAAGCGTCAAACTTAGATTTCTCATTGATTCGTCTGGTCAATGCAAAATCAAGTTGACCCGTCAGGCTTATTGACTAAAACGATCGGGCTGTTCCAGTCACTTTGGAACTCTTCTATTACCCCCAGTCTTAGCATTTCATCAATTTCTGCTTTTATTACCTGTCTTTTATGCTCAGATATACGGTACAGCCTCTGATGAACTCGAGTCCCCGGCTCAATATTAATGTGATGATGGGCTACTCGAGTCTGCCCTGGGACTGAAGAGAACACGTCAGGAAACTCAGCCACCAGACCGTGAGCCTGACATTTCTGTGTTGGTGTCAGATTCTCCGCAATTTGTACCAATCCTTTTCTCGCCAACACAGAAAAGTGAGGTCCCAGGTCTGGGACGTCATCTGCGTGCGCCACTAGCAACGCCTCCGGTTCCAACCAAGGCTTCAAGAGGTTTATATGATAAATGTGTTTCTCTCTCCGTCGCTCCGGCTGGCAGATCTCATAGTCCACCTTCCCAACCTGGTGTGTAACCTCATAGGGTCCTTGCCACTTAGCCAAGAGTTTCGACTCGGAACTGGGTAATAATAGAAGTATCTTATCCCCTGGCTGAAATGTGCGCAACCGGGCTCCTCGGTTGTACTGTGTCTCCTGTCTGCGCTGAGCCTGCTGCAAATTGTCATGCGCCCATTTCCCAACAGACTCAAGACATTTGCGCAGATCCAACACATACCGGACGGTATTGGTCGAATTGTCCTGCTGCTCCTCCCACATATCTCTGACCAGAACGAGCACGCCCCGGGGTCTCCTCCCATACAACAGCTCGAATGGTGAAAACCCCATGGAAGCCTGGGGTACCTCTCTGATTTCAAAGAGAAGGGGAGGAATCAGCTGGTCCCGGTAACGCACATCACTACGAATAAACCTGCGCAACATGTTCTTAAGGTTTTTATTAAAGCGTTCTACCAGACCATCGGTCTGAGGATGAAACACAGAGGTCCTAATGGTCTTAATTCCCAAAAGCTTACATGTTCCGCGGATTAGCCGGGACATAAAATTGGAGCCTTGATCGATTAGTATCTCCTTGGGGATCCCCACCCGGGAGAAAACCTTCACAAGCTCGTTGGCAACAGACTTAGCTGACATAGATCGGAGGGGATTAACGTGTAGCGTAATCCAAAATGACAAGTAGGTGGGTGTATCCTGCCGCACTCCTCTCCAGAGGTCCAACTATGTCCATCGCAGTGCGCTCAAACGGAGCTTCCACTAGGGGCAAAGGCACCAGAGGGGCTCGTGGAACGTCTCTAGGGCTGGCCTTCTGACATTCCCCACAACTCTTCACCAACCGCCCCCACCTGAAACTTCTCCGACTCCCTCCATTGCCAGCCCTCATTCTTAGCGATCCGGCGCACCCGTTTAGTTTGACAGGGTTTAAATTTATGGCAAAACCATGCTGGATCACGAAAGGGAAAAATCTCTCCAACTACTTCCTCTTTCTTAGCCAGTAAGGAGGATGGGGCTGTCAGGGCAGCCAACCAATCTTTAAACTGCTCACAGTCCCATCCCAGAACTACCGGCACTGGCAATTGAGGACATAATCTTACCTGCACCTGCTTCACCTGCTGGCCAATAGTCATATTAACATTGATCTTGGGATAGGGCGTACATCCCCATGAATACATTTAATATGCACCCGTCCCAATATACATTTATGCGAGATTAGTGAGATTAGGCTCTCCTGTACGAGAGACTGACCACACCCTGAATCCAGGAGAGCCTGGGTTTTTGCACCATGGAATAACAAAACCCTTGTGCTGAAGTGACTGAGGTAATTGAACGCGCCTAGCTGGTCGGCTGAGGTCACACTCCATCACGGGGCAATCCCGGGCGAGGTGGCCCACTTCCCTGCACGTCCGACACCTTGATGGGCTGGTTTCTCTCCCCGAGGCTTCGACAAGGGGTGGAAACACTGGAGCCATAAAAGGGGCTCGCCGATAAGGTGTCCGCATGAGACCCCGGTCCGACACTGCAGCAGCCCGTGGGTAACCCCACCCTGCCCCAGTTCCAGGGCTGGGAGCTCCCGCCGACACCCCCCGACCAAATCCTGGACTACCCCTTCCCCCCAGTCCCTTCACCCTCTCCGGGGCCAGTTGAGGGGTTGATCCGGTAGCTGCACTCCTCCGAGGCAATCTTGCAGGCGTTCGCTCCGCTGCCAGGTACTGTTCCGCCAGTTTGACCGCCCGATCCAGAGTACCTGGTGCCTGTCGCTGGACCCATAGCCGAGGTCCCGGGGCCAGACACTCCAGAGAAACCGCTCCACCAACCTGGCTTTGGTGACCGCGTCCGGGTTCAGCCAGCCCATGGCGTAATCCTTTAGGCGGTGGGCGATAGCTCAGGGGTGCTTCCCCGCCGCAAACTGCTCCTTCCGGAATTTCTTCCGGTAGCCCTCCGGTGTGGCCCCCACGCGATTCAGGATGGCTGCCTTCAGCAGGGGGTAATCCAGCATGCACTCCGGGGACAGCGTCCTCGCTGCTGCTTGAGCAACAAGTAGCTACCCCACTGTGCCTGGGGCCACCCGGCCAATGTCGCCATGGCCTCAAACACCTCCAAGTAGGCTTCAGGTCGATCCTCGGCCGTCATTTTAGTGGGTCTTTGCAGTGGTGGTCTGGGGCTGCGGGTCTAGCCGCCCCCTGCACCGCAGAATTGAGAGTCTGGCAAAGGAGGTCCATCATGGCTGCAAATTGTGTGGCATCCATGGCTTCTTTGTACTGATTCTGTGGGTGCATTGCTTTTACGGGCAATGCCAGTGAATCCCACCTCTCACACCACGTGTGGAAGGGTGGTGGGTGATTCACTGACACGGGAGACAGAACAGTTGTACTTGGAACACCACACAGGTGCCCAGTTTTATTTTCAGGACTTTCACTTTTTACCCGCAGAGGGCACTGTTGTCTGTGGGCTGCCTATCAATGATGATAGACAGCACCACGGAAATACCAAAGCTGGTAATAGAATTAACTGAGGGCGCACTCGCAGGTGCCCAAAATAATAATGAAAACATAAGGCGAAAAGAACAAGGAAAAATAAAACAGTAATGAAACTACAAATAAAAGGTGCTGCACTCGGAAGCGTTATCCCGGTCGCCGCTACACGCATGACCAGGATCACCGACCTACTCTAGCGGCTCCCTGCCTGCTCTAAACAATACTTTGGGGGTCTGCCCAAGGGTTCCCCACTGTCACTCTCTGGCTTGTTCATTGCTGTCTTTCTCCCAGCTGGTTTCTAGGTCCTTGACCAACGCTTCCGCACACACAGCACGTCTAAAAGGGCAGACCTGAGGAAACAGTAGAGCATTATCTTATAGGGCTAACAATCTCCCCAAGACCCTCCTCCCAGCCATTCGGAGAGAGGGAAAGTCCACACACCCACTTTCCCACCTCCCTGTTTGGTTGTTGGACGACTGCTGCCCTCTTCCTGCAGCATTGTGAATACGCCAGCAGAGTCAGCACAGAATCTCCCTCTGCTACAGAGGGTTAAAGAATTAAAAAAAAAAAATCCATTTGTGGCTATAAGGCGTGTTTTTGCTGTAACTGTGAATGAGTCAGTGATTTATTCCTTGTATTAAATAAGGCTGTCAATCACCTTTAAATCGATTAAACTGTTAATGTAAACAGTTGATTAATCTTTGAAAAAGTACAGGAGCCTTAACAGTACATTTCCAGTTATAAATATTATATTTTAATTTACCATTTTTAAACCTTTAAACCTTTACAGCCTTAGTATTGAAATTAACGGAAGAAAGGCTTCCCAGATGTATTCCTTATCCGTCTATATTTATTGAGCTTCCTGGGGAATAAATAGCATTTACATGAGTGTACTAAGAGTGTGCTTCTGTTTTATATTTACAAACTTGATTGTACAAACTTGTTTTTGTAAATTCTTGTCACTTCAACTCAAGGAACTTCAAAATAGAAATAATGTTAATATGCAAATAGTAAAAATGTTCACATGTAATTTTAAAAAGGATTCTTAACACTAATAAAGACTGAAAATATACACAAATATAATTTAAACGCATTAGTAATACACAGCAGTCCCTGAGCAGTTAGAATTAAAAAAACAAAAAACAAAAACGTAAAACAAAACACATGGTATACAGAAGTGTAGTTAAATGCTTTTACATTCATTTCTGTGGTTAGAATGGGTAATTCAAATAAGTATGAGATGTAGCAGCTTAAGAGTTTTAAACATTTGAGTTGTTTTCTGTCTGTAGGTTTCTAATTTATTCTCAGTGTTGGGCGGGAGTTTGAACAGATTGAGAGGAGTTCACTTGTCCTTTTGTGAAACTCTTCTACAAGTCAGAGCACTTGTTATGTGTTTTTTTTTCTTTTTAATTGCTTGGAGTGATTTAGACTAGAGGACAGATCTTAAACTAGAGTGGACATTTTGAAAATAGATTTGAAACAGACTTTACATTTTATAAGTGTAAAAAGATGTTAACAATGAAAAGGAAAATGACAGGCCTGTTATTCAAACAGTTGAAGTAGCGTGTGAGAATATTTTTCGGAACCTCGCTACTTAGTTTTTAACCCCCAGTTGTTTAAGTGAGCTTTATGATCCAATATTTCCTTATTGCTTTGTGTCTAACACTATTTTATAGGTGTTTTGTGAAGCTGTGTTTGCAGTGATGGAGACATCTCTCTTATCCACTGTTTTGAACTGTTTTGTTTCTGTCCTATCCACAGGACCTGCAGCAAGTAATGGTGTCAGGGCCCAACCTGAATGAGACCAGCATTGTATCAGGAGGATACGGAGGCACGGGTGAGGGGATCATTCCCACTAGCTCTATCAAAGGTACAGAAAGCCGCAACCGATTAGGCAATTGCTATTTTTATGTTGGCAAACCCATCATATTGACAAGAAAATATTGTTTTAGAAACAGTGGATGTTAGTTCTAGATTCTGGAGAAATTAAATACAAATTTATGTAATTTAAGTAATTTTTATACTAATGTGAGGGTGCAACGGAACTGTTGCACCACCAGGTGGACAAGTATTTCTGTTTTACATATATATAAAAAGGTACAAAAAAAAAACTTTAGTTACGAAGTGAAAAATAAACTGCCTCACTGAAATTAAATAACTGGCTTTGTTTTATTTCTAGTTTGTAATCTTAACAGGTGTTTTTTCTCCTTTTGAAAAATGTAATATACTCTTCGGAGTAAAATCAGCCCCATTATCTGAAGAGGCATGCAGGTGACGGATCGAAGTAACATAATGTGGACGATATTGTCATATTTGGTTACTGTTGAGATGAATATGTTGTAAATAATGCACAGGCTGTTATTGTACAGGCCGTTATTTTAAGTAAATTTATTGAGCGTTTGTCAGGCCCGTTAGGTCCAATTTATTTTCACACGTGGTGTTTTACTTTTTTTCAGTGTAAAACAGGTTTAAAAGGCATTGAATCGCAAAAACACACTCAGTACTACACCTCCAGCCAAGCCCCACCCCTTGTTCGCTGTATTTTTCACATACCTCTTTTAGACGTGCATACTGATAAATCCTCTCCAGATCACTCGTTTTATTACCAAACTCCTCGATCCAAGTCATTATTGTATTACTATAACATCTCAAAATGCTCTGCAAATGTCTGTGATATTCTTTGAGCTCTGGGTGCAGAAGCAGGAACCTCCTTTGTTATGTCTGTGTTATCTCTGTAATGCATGGGGCTATGAGATACGCCCTTTTTTTTGGTTTCATTCAGCCATTGAAACGTTTTCTCAGCTTTTTCTGGAGAAAAAACAACTAGAGACCTGTGCTTTACGGCTTTTTGATGATATTGGACAGGGTCCGACATTGAACTGGAAAGGGAAAATTGTAATGTCAGACCTGGTCCGACATAGGACCACAAAGGGTTAAGACTTTTCACAAATGCAGATCCTATTAATTCTGGAGGAGCTTCATGCTCTTTATGTCCTATCCGCACACATTTGTGTCTGATGAACTCTGATTTTGCTGCAGGGCACCATATCACATGTTACACGTAAGATTTTCAGCATGTTTATTGGTGTTGAATGTGTACAATGTACATCAGTGATTTTTAATTTGTCAACATTCACCTGAAATTCATATTCTTTTTTTACTAGGGATGCACCGAATCCAGGATTCGGTTTCGGATTCGGCCCGAATACCTACTTTTTGAGCAGGGTTCAGATTTGGCCGAATACTTAGGATTTGGTGAACAGAAACTGAATCCTATATCCGCCCAGAAGCACATCCACTTTACTATAACCCTCCAATGTATGCGGTTCTTATTTAAATAAAAGACACAAATCTTTTGTATCTTGTGTAACTTTTGTATTTAATAACAAGAACACGTTTGATGAACTCTGTCGCGGCTCTCAACTCCCTATTACTGGTGGCGCATGCACATAAACACGTCATGCAGCTACTGATTGCAAACATACCCCCGTATGCAAGAGCAGTCACATCATAAATTTTCATGGAGTAAAGTTATGCAGTAAACCTGTAATACAGTAATGGCAAACTGTTGTAGACTTTTGTGCTCTGTTGCTTTATCTGAGACATGTTTTAGACATCATACTGAGAAAACAAAAATAATAATCGGTGCACAGAAATATATATTTTTTGTAACTTTACAACTGTCAGATGTGCAAGATGATGTTGAACAATATGCTTTAGTAAGTAAAATGTTACATTACTGTAACAAGTTGAACCATTTGAGAACTGTTGTGTTGTATTAAAATTGTTTTTAAACAATTTCGTAGCCTATTTGATATGTGTTACACACACACTTGCAGGGAGATTCAGGTCACTCATCACGGTAATTTTTTCCTCATAGCTCTCAGATAGGGTTGTCAGATAGGCTCCAGAATCTCTGGACACTTTAAGGCAGGTCAGGTTTTTTAACTCACCTCTCTAAACTGCAATGTATTCAGCATGTAAAGTGAGTGTGAATGGCTTGAGCAGATTAATAAATGTATTTAATTGTTTAATTATGGTGGCAATTCTATCCAGAGAGCCTCGTAACAACAATTAACTGTTTTGCTTGAATTTTTTAATACAATAAACAATATCTACCAAAATAGTGCAACACCATTATTATAGATAACTTTGCACTGACCTGCACTCTTTCATTTCAACTTGTGACAGCAGGTAAAGTTTCTGTATGTTTAATATTACTTGTTTCACACAGTACTGCCCAGTCAGAGACTCAGAAAGCCAATCAGTCACTGTATAGGTCTGATTGATGTCGTGTGTGCGTTTGGTAAAAACTAAGTAAAACAATTCAATTAATTTAACGACAGTTCACACAATTCACAGTCACTTTACTGAATACGTTGCAGTTTAGAGAGGTGAGTTACAAAACCTGACTTTCCTTAAAGTGTCCCAAGATTCTGGAACCTGTTAGCAACCCTACTGTCAGATCAGGTGACAGTGGCTGAAAAGACATTAAAGAAAATAGTAGGTTATGGCAAAGATGCAGCTCTTCTTTCTTGTAAAGCATTTCTGTATTTTGACGTTTCTATTGTGGGGAGAGGGGGCTACTGGTAAGTTGTGTAAGTTTCAAACTGATATCTTATTCAGGGATATACTAAAAGGCTCAAAGCTGTAAATTGTGCGTGTCCCTTCTTAGTAGCAGCCAGTCTGAGTTAGAATTTCTAGTAGGAAATTGTGTCCTGTTTTACCAATACAGTGGCTCTCAAAAGTATTCACCCCCCTTGGACTTTTCCACATTTTACTGTGTTATTGTGTTACAACATAAAATCAAAATGGATTTAATTAGGAGTTTTTGCCAATGATCAACACAAAAAAGTCCATAATGTCAAAGTGAGAAATAAAATCTACAAATTGTTCTAAATTAATTACAAATATAAAACCGAAAATAATTGATTGCATAAGTATTCACCCCCTTTGCTATGACACACCTAAATAAGATAAAAAAAACCTAAACATTTAGTTGAATAGAGTCCACCTGTGTGCAATTAAGGTGTTTCACATGATTTCAGGTTAAATACACCTGTCTCTGGGAGGTCCCACAGTTGGTTAGTGCATTTCCTAACAAAAACTACATGATGAAGGCGAAGGAACATTCAAAGCAAATCCGGAATAAGGTTCTTCGAAAGCACCAATTGGGTAGGATATAAGAAATTTCTAAGACATTGAGTATCGCCCGAAGCACAGTAAAGTCCATTATTAAGAAATGGGGAGAATATGGCACAACTGTGAATCTGTCTAGAACAGGCTGTCCTCAAAAACTGAGTATCCGGGCGAGAAGGGCACTAGTCAGGGAGGCCACCAAGAGGCCTATGGCAACTCTAAAGGAGTTACAGTCTTCCACGGCTGAGCTGGGAGCCACTGAGCCAACAATAGCCCGGGTGCTTCACAAAACTGGCCTTTATGGGAGAGTGGCAAAAAGAAAGCCGTTGTTGAAAAAAAAAAAAAAAAAACTTGCATCAAATCTCGGCTAGAGTTTGCCAGAAGGCATGTGGGAGACTCTGAGACCACGTGGAAGAAGATTCTACTAACAGGTAACTATGATGTGATAGGTGTTACAGAAACGTGGTTGTCTGAGAGTGATGGGGACGAATATAATATTTGTGGGTATACACTGTATAGGAAAGACAGGCAGGACAGAAGAGGAGGAGGGGTAGCGCTATACATAAGAAACAGTCTTGAAGCCCAGGTGTTAAACCTGGACAAAGAAAATAAAACCGAATCAATATGGGTCAGAATAACGGACAAAAATTCAAAGGGCATAATAATAGGAGCATGCTATAGACCGCCAGATTCAGACGATGAGCACAATAATCTGTTATACAATGACATTAGAAATGCGTGTAGCAAAGGAGAAGCCATACTGATGGGGGATTTCAACTTCCCCCATATAAAATGGGAAAACCCGGTGGGTAGCACGAAGGATGAAATAGAAATGGTGGAAATGACAAATGACTGCTTCCTAACACAATTTGTCAAGGCACCGACTAGAGGGGAGGCATGCCTTGATTTAGTCTTTTCAAATAACGAAGATAGAATAACTAAAACAGAGGTCAGAGAACCACTGGCAAACTCAGACCACAACATGGTCTCATTTGAAGTGTTTTTTAAATCCCCAAAAGTAAAGACTAAAGCTAAGGTTTACAATTTTAGAAAAGCAAACTATGAAGGTATGAAACAGAGACTAACAGAAGTAGATTGGAGTAAAATAGAGAAAACACCCACAGAAGGATGGTTGTTCTTCAAAAATGTAGTACTAGAGGCGCAAAACAATTATATCCCTAAAGTAGACAAATCTAAATGTAAAACTAAATTGCCAAAATGGTTTAATAGATCAATTAAAAAAAATATTCAGTGAAAAAAGGCACTTTACAGAGCATTAAAAAAAGGACCAAAAAGAAAGTACGCAGAAAGAGTACACGGAACTGCAAACGCAAGTCAAAAAGGAAGTTAGAAAGGCCAAGAGAGAAACAGAAATGAACATTGCTAAGGGAGCTAAAACCAATTCCAAAATGTTTTTCCAATATTACAACAGCAAGCTAACATTCAAAGAGGAGATTAAATGTTTAAGAGATACAAATAAGAACATAAGAACATAAGAACATAAGAAAGTTTACAAACGAGAGGAGGCCATTCGGCCCATCTTGCTCGTTTGGTTGTTAGTAGCTTATTGATCCCAAAATCTCATCAAGCAGCTTCTTGAAGGATCCCAGGGTGTCAGCTTCAACAACATTACTGGGGAGTTGATTCCAGACCCTCACAATTCTCTGTGTAAAAAAGTGTCTCCTATTTTCTGTTCTGAATGCCCCTTTTTCTAAACTCCATTTGTGACCCCTGGTCCTTGTTTCTTTTTTCAGGCTGAAAAAGTCCCTTGGGTCGACACTGTCAATACCTTTTAGAATTTTGAATGCTTGAATTAGGTCGCCACGTAGTCTTCTTTGTTCAAGACTGAACAGACTCAATTCTTTTAGCCTGTCTGCATATGACATGCCTTTTAAGCCCGGAATAATTCTGGTCGCTCTTCTTTGCACTCTTTCTAGAGCAGCAATATCTTTTTTATAGCGAGGTGACCAGAACTGCACACAATATTCAAGATGAGGTCTTACTAGTGCATTGTACAGTTTTAACATTACTTCCCTTGATTTAAATTCAACACTTTTCACAATGTATCCGAGTATCTTGTTAGCCTTTTTTATAGCTTCCCCACATTGCCTAGATGAAGACATTTCTGAGTCAACAAAAACTCCTAGGTCTTTTTCATAGATTCCTTCTCCAATTTCAATATCTCCCATATGATATTTATAATGTACATTTTTATTTCCTGCGTGCAGTACCTTACACTTTTCTCTATTAAATGTCATTTGCCATGTATCTGCCCAGTTCTGAATCTTGTCTAGATCATTTTGAATGACCTTTGCTGCTGCAACAGTGTTTGCCACTCCTCCTACTTTTGTGTCGTCTGCAAATTTAACAAGTTTGCTTACTATACCAGAAAAACTAAATGGCAAAATGGTAGATGAAGAAAAAAAAATAGCAAATATTTTAAATGATTACTTTTCACAAGTTTTTACAAAGGAAGATACTGACAACATGCCCCACATGTCATCCAGTTCCTATCCAGTTTTAAATAACTTTAGCATAACTGAGGCAGAAGTGTTAAAGGGACTAGGAGCTCTTAAAATAAACAAATCCCCTGGGCCGGATGAGGTCCTCCCAGTAGTACTCAAAGAAATGAAAGAAGTAATTTACAAACTGCTAACCAAGATCATGCAGCAGTCTCTTGACACAGGGGTGGTACCTACTGGAAAATTGCAAACGTAATACCGATCCACAAAAAGGGAAACAAAACTGAACCAGGTAACTACAGACCAGTAAGCCTGACTTCTATTATATGCAAACTTATGGAAACTATAATAAGATCCAAAATGGAAAATTACCTATATGGTAACAGGGTCCTGGGAGACAGTCAACATGGTTTTAGGAAAGGGAGATCGTGCCTAACTAACTTGCTTGATTTTTTTGAGGATGCAACATCGATAATGGATCATTGCAAAGCATATGACATGGTTTATTTAGATTTCCAGAAAGCTTTTGACAAAGTCCCGCACAAAAGATTAATTCTCAAACTGAACGCAGTTGGGATTCAAGGAAACACATGTACATGGATTAGGGAGTGGTTAACATGTAGAAAACAGAAAGTACTGATTAGAGGAAAAACCTCAGAATGGAGTGTGGTAACCAGTGGTGTACCACAGGGATCAGTATTAGGTCCTCTGCTATTCCTAATCTACATTAATGATTTAGATTCTGGTATAGTAAGCAAACTTGTTAAATTTGCAGACGACACAAAAGTAGGAGGAGTGGCAAAGACTGTTGCAGCAGCAAAGGTCATTCAGAATGATCTAGACAAGATTCAGAACTGGGCAGACACATGGCAAATGACATTTAATAGAGAAAAGTGTAAGGTACTGCACGCAGGAAATAAAAATGTACATTATAAATATCATATGGGAGATACTGAAATTGGAGAAGGAATCTATGAAAAGACCTAGGAGTTTTTGTTGACTCAGAAATGTCTTCATCTAGACAATGTGGGGAAGCTATAAAAAAGGCTAACAAGATGCTCGGATACATTGTGAAAAGTGTTGAATTTAAATCAAGGGAAGTAATGTTAAAACTGTACAATGCACTTGTAAGACCTCATCTTGAATATTGTGTGCAGTTCTGGTCACCTCGCTATAAAAAAGATATTGCTGCTCTTGACAGAGTGCAAAGAAGAGCGACCAGAATTATTCCGGGCTTAAAAGGCATGTCATATGCAGAAAGGCTAAAAGAATTGAATCTGTTTAGTCTTGAACAAAGAAGACTACGTGGCGACCTAATTCAAGCATTCAAAATTCTAAAAGGTATTGACAGTGTCGACCCAAGGGACTTTTTCAGCCTGAAAAAAGAAACAAGGACCAGGGGTCACAAATGGAGATTAGACAAAGGGGCATTCAGAACAGAAAATAGGAGGCACTTTTTTACACAGAGAATTGTGAGGGTCTGGAATCAACTCCCCAGTAATGTTGTTGAAGCTGACACCCTGGGATCCTTCAAGAAGCTGCTTGATGAGATTTTGGGATCAATAAGCTACTAACAACCAAACGAGCAAGATGGGTCGAATGGCCTCCTCTCGTTTGTAAACTTTCTTATGTTCTTGTGGTCTGATGAGGCCAAAATAGAGCTTTTTGGCCTCAACGCTAAGCACTATCTTTGGTGCAAGCCTAACACTGCACATCATCCTGAAAACACCATCCCTACTGTGAAGCATGGTGGTGGCAGCATCATGCTATGGGGATGCTTCTCTGAGTCAGGGCCTGGAAAGCTTGTGAAGATAGAGGGTAAAATGGATGCAGCAAAGTACAGAGAAATCCTGGAGGGAAACCTGCTGAAAAAACAAAAAGGTCAATGTCCTGGAGTGGCCTAGTCAAAGCCCAGACCTCAATTCAATTGAGAATATGTGGAAAGAGTTGAAAATTACTCTTTACCAAAGGTCCCCATCCAACTTGACGGCGCTTGAGCAATTTTGCAAACAAAGAATGGGCAAAAATTGCAGTGTCCTGATGTGCAAAGCTGGTAGAGACTCATGGCTGTAATTGCTGCCAAAGGTGCCTCTACCAAATATTGACTCAAGGGGGTGAATACTTGTGCAATCAATGATTTTCTGTTTTATATTTGTAATTAATTTAGAACAATTTGTAGAGTTTATTTTTCACTTTGACATTGTGGACTTTTTTTGTGTTGATCAGAGGCAAAAACTCCTAATGAAATCCATTTTGATTCCATGCTGTAACACAATAAAATGTGGAAAAGTCCAAGTGGGGTGAATACTTTTGAGAGCCACTGTATAGACTCCTAAATATTGGGGATGCAGGCTTTTAGCCATTACCTTTTAATTGTTTTTAAAACATTCTGTGATGCTCATATTATGCTGTTAATTAACTATTTTAAGGACTGTTTTGTAAATAAGTGCTAATGTCCCCGAATGATACCATGATGAAGCGGAGACATCAAACTCACGTCTTGCTCATAGTTAGTCATTTGATATGCAAATATGTGCTTTTATTGCATCATTGTGCCTCACATGGCTGGTTCTGTGACAGTGCCAAAACTCAGCACTAAGCATCGGCTATATAAGCCACAGCATGTGGAAATACAAGAAACTACATGTATTGTGTTTATATTTCCTTAGCACAAGGTCTCATTCAGGACACAGTGTGGACTGGGGATATTTAACTTGATTGAAGATCAGATTAGTGCTTCTTATTTAACCCATCCCTTTGTCTTTTGTTTTCAATCTGACTTTGTTCACTAATGCTGTGTTTATGGTGTGTTCAGATTTTCTAACATTAATGTGAGCTGCGCTTTCCCATAGTTGTATTTATTTGTCCATTTAACTATTTTTCATTTATAAGGTCTGCCCCCTTAACGCTAAAAACAGTGCTTCACTTTATTGCTCCTGCTATAAGTAAACAAATTAATAAATATGAACAAATTCTTCTTAGGACCTGGGATCTGCTACAACCCATCCATTCTGGGAAGACAGATCCACCCGCAGGCACAAGGTAGCAAACTATCCTCTGTTAACTCTCTTATTAAATCCTTGCTGCTGAGTACCTACATTTCAGAGAACAGTACGCCTTTTCTCTTTAATGTGATATTCTACTTACTAGGAGACTTTAGGATAGAGTCAGTCCTGGACTGGTAAAATTAATTTCAATAAGTTGGAACATACTACTGAATTTCATAAAAAATATAAGTATCTTAATTACTTAATTGCAAGTGGATATGCAGGGTGTAACACAACAGCAGTCATGAATCCACAAGACCAATCTTAGTGTCGGCCCTGTTACATTAACAGGCTATCTCCACTATACACCCTCTTGACAAGAGGGGTTGAGTGGGGGGCTTTACGCCAGATACACCCTGGTTCTGAAATGGGATGGCGGCCTCAGGCCAATCCTCGACCTCAGACAGCTTAACCTGTTTCTGAAGAGATGGAAATTCAAGTTGCTGACAACTCAACTGCTGTTGCAGACAGTGACGCCAGACGTCTGGTTCACCATGGTGGACCTCAAAGCATGCTTATTTCCACATCCCATTAGACCTGACCACAGGAATTACTTGTGGTTCGCCTTTCAGGGAGCCTCGTGTCCTGCTGTTTGGCCTGTACCTGGCATCTTGCAAGTTTTCCAAGTGCATGGACACTATACTGGCCCTCTCAGACTCAAGGGTTCAGAGTTCAGCTGTTGACGACTGGTTAATATGTGCCGAATCACCCACACAGGCAGTGTTACACATGGAGCTGGTCACTAGTTACCCACAATAGCTGGGGCTCTTGGTGAACTGCTGCAAAAGCCAGCTGACACTTCCCAGACAGCCTTCTATTTCAGGGTGCATTTGGTCTCCCAAGTCCATGATTGCCACTTTATCGGACGACAGTCCAGATGCTAACTGCCTGCTTGGGGCTGTTCCAGACCAACAAGGCACTGAAGGTTGTCATCTTCTGAAAGCTTCTGGACCTGATGGCCTCCACGTGTGCCCTTTCCAGGCTTGGTTCAGTCGCAGGTTTTCAACCTGCTGTGGAACAACACAGCCTACTCAGTCTCTCAGCACTGTGTATGAAAACCCTCTCATGGTAGAAACATCAAGATCCTATGATATGTTTCGATTTGCCATGGTGCTTGCTCTAAAAGGTGCACTATCCTTGCAGACTAAAGTGTAGATGTTGGAAGCATTGGATAATGCACCAACGTACAAGAGACGTACGCTACTACAGATTTCAACATTCCCATGAACACTGTCAACCATTAAAAAAATAAACGAGATACAATAATATAGTCTTATGAACAGTAAGCTGTGGATACAAGTCATCAATGTTTCTGATTTGCTCAATACCTGATGTTGAGGACGCTTTGGTTTTGTGTTTTAAAAATGTGACACCCAGGTTTCAGTGTAATTCATTTCAATGTATACTTTTTCAAAGTTCACTTACAGACCTACTTTTAATTTTGCACTGTACTTTTAAATGTGTAATACTTTTAATTGTTGTGTAATTGAAATTTGATTTCAGTGTTACTGTAACTTCAATAAAAACTGACAGTATACATTTGGCTTTAGATTCCCAATAATACGAATTACTGATAAGACACATTTTTTTGCTGGTCCCTTGAAATTCATATTAATGAGAATTGACTGTAATTTGTTCCATATTCATGTAAAAGCTTTACAAATATACATTTACCAAAGACTGTGACAAAAGAATAAAATGCGTGTGTGAATCCTATATTTGGATATTTAGCAGGGTGGCTGAGTGGTGATGTCAGGCCAGATGCAGAAAGAAAAGCAAACAGGCAAGTACTGCAATGCAAAGGCGTGGCCTGCACTGTTTTTATTCAAAAAATAAACACAGTTGCTCAACGGGCGAAATAAAACAAACAAAAGAAATCCCAAACACAAAACAAAATAGCCAATACAGGTCAGGCTGGGCAAATGCTGTCTCTAATCCTGTGTAATTTTTAATTTATTTTCTCATTTTTTCACGTCGTAATACAAAATAATACAGGGGAGGAGAGGTACCCTGTTCTACATAAATAAATATTCATATCCTACCACTGCGTCTACGGTCCACAACGTTGCCCGTTTCTTTGTGCTTCTTCAAAAGAGCTTGGACAGCACATCTGCTTGAAATTTCTGCCTGGGAAAGACCTTGCTGATGCAGTATAACTACCTTATCTTGTTGCTGTGCTCAGTCTTGCCATGGTGTATGACTTTTGACAGTAAATTGTTTACTTGCTAGTTGAGTTTGGCTGTTCCTCACCCAATTTTATTCCTCCTACACAGCTGTTTCTGTTTCATTTAATGATTGTGTTTCAATTTACATATTGAATTGATGGTCATTAGCACCTGTTTGGTATAATTGTTTAATCATACATCTGACTATATGCCCACAAAATCCCTGACTTTGTGCAAGTGTACCTAGAAGAATTATGCTGTTTTGAAGGCAAAGGGTGGTCACACCAAATATGGATTTGATTTAGATTTTTCTTCTGTTCACTCACTTTGCATTTAGTTAATTGATAAATATAATCTATTAACATGTCTATTTTTGAAAGCATTCTTCCTTTACAACATTTTTTCACACCTGACTAAAACTTTTGCACAGTACTGTAGTTTTTTTTTCCAGTTATCTACACATCCTACCCTACAACTTCCTAGTGAAATATTCTAGAAATTTGTAGAAAATTAATTAAAAATAAAAACTGAAATAGCTTGGTTGGATAAGTGTCCACCCCCTTTGTAATAGCAATCCTAAATTAGCTCAGTTGTAACCAATCGCCTTCAAAATCACACCCAAGTTAAGTGGCTTCCACCTGTGTTAAATTGTAGTGATTCACATGATTTCAGGATAAATTCAGCAGTTCCTGTAGGTTCCCTCTGCTGGGTAGTGCATTTCAAAGCAAAGACCACTAATGCGCTTTCAAAAGAACTCCAGGACAAAGTTGTTGAAAGGGTTGGGTATAAAAAAATATCAAAGGCCTTGAATGTCCCTTGGAGCACGGTCAAGACAATTATTAAGGTGTATGGCACCACCAGGACCCTGCCTAGATCAGGCCGTCCCTCCAAACTGGATGACCGAGCAAGAAGGAGACTGATCATAGAGGCTACCAAGAGGCCAATGGCAACTTTGCAAGAGCTACAGGCTTTTATGGCCAAGACTGGTCAAAGTGTGTATGTGACAACAATATCCCAAGCATGCCACAAATCTGGCCTGTATGGTAGGGTAGCAAGAAGGAAGCCATTACTCAAGAAAGCCCACCTTGAATCCCATTTTGAGTATGCAAAAAACAAAGATTCTGTAGTCATGTGGCAAAAAGTTTTGTGGTCTGACGAAACTAAAATGGAACTTATTGGCCTAAATGCAAAGCGTTATATTTGGCGCCAACTCAACACAGCACATCACCCAAAGAACACCATCCCTACTGTGAAACACGGTGGTGGCAGCATCATGTTATGGGAAGGTTTCTTGTCGGCAGGGACTGGGGCACTGGTCAGGATAGAAGGGGAAATTAATGGAGCAAAGTACTGAGAAGTCCTTGAGGAAAACCTGCTGCCCTCTGCAAGAAAGCTGAAACTGGGACGGAAGTTCACTTTTCAGCATGACAGTGACCCAAAGCACACAGCCAAAGCTACACTGGAGTAGCTAAGGAACAAAAAGGTATATGTCCTTGAGTGGCCCAGTCAGAGGCCCAACCTAAATCCAATTGAAAATTTGTGGCATGACTTGAACATGATTTGCTGTCCAACAATGCTCCTCAAGGAAAAAAGAAACAAGGACCAGGGGTCACAAATGGAGTTTAGACAAAGGGGCATTCAGAACAGAAAATAGGAGGCATTTTATTACACAGAGAATTGTGAGGGTCTGGAACCAACTCCCCGGTAATGTTGTTGAAGCTGACACCCTGGGATCCTTCAAGAAGCTGCGTGATGAGATTCTGGGATCAATAAGCTACTAACAACCAAACGAGCAAGATGGGCTGAATGGCCTCCTCTCGTTTGTAAACTTTCTTATGTTCTAACAACAAATTCCCTGTTGAAGAAAATGAAAGCAAAAGAAAAGGCGGTTGTTCATAGAGTGAATGCCATCTGAAGTAAGTTTATCTATTATGAAATGTTTAATTATATATATTTTGATAAATAGGTGTATAATCGCTAATGTTATGAATATAGAACAGTGGGGTGTATTATGTTGTAACATAGAGGATTATAATACTTAGTTTATACATGTTTTAACCTGGAATAGATGCAACTTATAAAAATATGGTTTGTTGTAATGAAAGTCTACCACTAGTTGGTAGTGAAGATTTGAGTTGTTTTCTTTCTGTTACCTTCACCTTCTAACAAAATAAATATTGATGTTCAGCAATTACAGTTGTGGACGTTGTAATCATTTCCATCCTGTCGTCCATCCTATATATATATATATATATATATATATATATATATATATATATATATATATATATATATATATATATATATATATATATAAATATATATCTTGTTTTGTTGACTCAGTTTTGTTGTCATACCTTTTCTTAAACATTTCTGGGCATTTACTTTATGATAGGTTTAAAAAGTTAAAGCAATGTGTATCATTGCCTTCTGGGAACAACTCTACAGAGAAAAATAATACATACTTATTTTCTTAATGTACACGATTAATTTAAAGTTTTTGAATGTTACTTCCATGAAGATACAAATTCCAGTCAAGTTTTTTTGTGTTAAATTAAGCTCTTAATAAATCCAATTGGTTAATGATTTAGAAGTTCTCTGACCATTCCACAAGAGAAAAAATGGCAGTTACAGTAATTTCTTTATATGAGTAGCTGTCTAGCTGGAACTTTAAAATTCCGAAGAGCTGTTAAACAGAGAATCGGTTGTTACGCTTGGTCGTCACTATTGTTGATCTTAGTGTAAATTTTAAAATTTATATTTTTGTGTGGATACTACCTGAAAGCATTTGGTTACGGTAAATCTTAAAAAAAAAAAAAAAAAAAAACTGGAACTTTCAGTTTTATAAATAATTTAAGTATTTGCTGTATTGACATGCAATTTATTCTGAAAATATGCGGAGGAAGATGGTCATGCTATGATGAAAAATCTATTGAAGAAGGTGAACAGTATGTATAACACATAAGCCTTTTCAAAAGCTATTTTTTTCTGGAATAGATGGTAAATAATCTAGACAAACACAACAGAGCACACAGAATATATTATTGTAGATAATAAATAAATAAAATTAAAAAAAAATTAAATAACAGGGATATATATATAAATGTTCTAATCCAAGGCTATCAGTGTAGCATGACCAGGTCCTGTTGTAGGTAAATACCCAGGGTTGGGAAAGTATGATTTTTGGAGAATGCTATGGAGATTAAAATGATCTTTTTTTTTTAATTTTATTTTGTGTGTCCAATTATAATTTTCCTCCTGATTTTTTTCCCAGTTTGGAATGCCCAGTCACTTTTCACCTCACTGCAGCAATTCCCGACATGTCTCAGGAGACCCGAATATTCAGTGGGCATCCTCCGATCCCACGACCAAGCTAATTTCCTTTTTCACCCAGGAACGCAGATGTCAGCGAGCTACCGACTTCTGGAGGACAAAGGCCAGCCCTGCAGGTGTGCCCTTTTAGCCAGCAGAGTTTGTTGTAGAGCGATGAGGAGAAACAGTCCCTGCTGGTTTTACCTCCCTAACCCACAGGAGCGCCTGAGTCAGTCTGGTCCCTCAACAAGGCAGAGTGGCGGTACTGTGTGACCCAGAGAAAACTACTAGTGGTGGTCATGCCGGTCCGGCACTTCCAGCATTACCTGTGTGGCCTTCTCTTCACCATCCGGACAGTCAGCACTGCAGTAGCTCCTGACCTTCAAGGAGCCAGAGGTACAGGTCGCCCGCTGGATTGAGCCACTTTAGCCCTTCCAATACAAGATCCAGCACTGGGCTGAGGCTCGCCACACCAACGCGGACACCCTTCCCCGCAGTCACTGCACTGAAGAAAATTGCAACCACTGCCCTAAGAGAGGCTCGGGAGAGGGAGCTGACCGTGGCTGAGACAAGAGAGGGCCATGACCTGGAACCGAGCCAGGAAGCATCGATGAGTGGGGCCAGGGCAGTCGCTTGCTGGGAGATGACCATAGTCAGGGGCGAAGAGTGGAGGTGGCAGCAGGGAGAGGATCCTGACCTTCGGCCCATCCTACAGTGACTGGTGGACCAGTGGCGGTCCCCCAGGTAAGAAATGGCACTGCAGTCCCCGGCGATGAAGGGCCTGTGGGTTCTGCAGTGCCAATAAGTTGTCTTCCCCAATTGTATTTTCTGTCTACGCCATCGACAGTACTGCAGTAGGTAGCTGAGAACAAAAATGACCATTATCCCCATGATTGCCAGAAATATCCAGTCCCAAAGTGTGTTAGCCACTTCACCAGACCATCCATGCATCTTCAGGACTTTGCTTCTGTCTGAGCCAAGCTCACCTCCATTTTGACTTTGAGAGCTTTGATTCGCTCTCTGCCAGGGTTTTCTTCACCTGAGTGGATGTCTGTGAATACACTAGATTCGGGAGCAAGGTAATTGTCATACCACCAGGCTGTAATTTTAAATCCACCGGCTTTGGGGGCAGGTAAATAAATGTTTCCCATCAGAACAGTGTGAGTTGGTACAAAACAGAAACCAGGGGGTGACATAAACTAAATATTACTATATAAAAATGATGTGTGGTTGCTCAGAATACACCATTGATATTGACCTACCTGCATTGCCCTTTCTAACTGTTGTAAGGGGTACACTTATATTTCAGTGGTCAAATTACTGTTAGTAGAGACCACCGACTCACATTTGCATACCATGTAAGTATTTGTCTCATAGCAACAGCTCTTATGTATCATGCCACTCCCAGTTCCCTTTCTGAACTTTCCAAGTTGCTTTTTCTCATACAATCACAGTGTTATTGTTATGCACTAGACCAATAGGCCTAGCCTTAACCGCTAATCTATATTGATTATCAAGTGTAGTCTACGGACCGAATTTACTAATATATAATGTGTGTAACCAATTAATGCACACACTATTTCCTACTCCTTACCAGTGTTATGATACAAACCTCATCTGTTAAATGTTACAATTTATCTGAATATCCTTCACACACCCCCTTTATTAAAAAAAAACAAAAAGCAAAAACAAAAACTAAAACTCTAATTCCAAATCAGTCTGTCTTATATTGTGCAGTTATACACAGCGCTTCCTCCAGTTTCACCTGACGAAAATGCAGCCAAAACAAAGCGAATGAGACAAGCTATGGTAACAGTTAATCATTAAACATTTCTAGATTTTTTATATTTTTTTTTTATAATTTTATCTTTAGTTGTTTTTGTGCATCTTCATTTGTAAATGAACTGTGATATTAAGGCCTTATCGAGCACTATATTCTGCAAATTTGAATACTGACTTTGGATACTGTTTTAATTCTGGAAACCGTTGTTTTTTAATCTTTTGGTTTTGCTAAGTTGCATTGTCTTTTTTACGTTTTACGCAGTTCTGTGCATGGATAACATTTAGATTACATTTTGCTTTTAGGTCGTTAATGGGACTGTGAGGCATGTGAGTAAAAATTGATTTTCCAGACAGTAATTTACGTGTAAAAATTAAAATTTTATTTAATATTACACGGAAAAAAGAAAAATAATAAAGAAGGATGTGAGGGAGGGAGTGCTGGAGTAATCAAAAATAAAGGAACGGAAGTCTCTTAGTCCTCTTCGCGTTCTGCTTAAATCCAAAAATAAAACGAAAAGGAATAAAAACAGAAAAGAGCCAAGTTAGTAAAGCCTCCGTTTGTGACACAGTCCAAACTCCCACGTACTTCCCTCCAGCCTTTTTCCCCCGCCTCTATTCCTTAGGACCAACGCCGAACACAGTAGCACGTTCGTTTAGTATGCAAACCCCGCCCCGGTAGTCAGTGGATCACCAATCCCAAACTGACAGGTATCCTTAATTTCACTTGACTCCAGTGGCTGGAATTTACATACTCGTACTTCCACCCCTCACCAAGGTGCCGCCCCTCAAAAAGATGACTTTTGTCATGGTCACAAGACCTTGGTAAGGGAAGTCCCGAGTTGGTTTGATGCCTTCTACTGTTGGGAGGCTGAATTGCAGACCGAAACCCCTTTGACTCATCACAGGGATATTTTACATACTGCTACAATACTGTGATTAAAGAGAGAAAGAATCGATACTGTAAATCTCCCTCCCGGTCAGAAAAGATGCCGGGTAAGGTTGGTAGTACGCTTCCCCATAGACGGGTCGATTTGACAGTTGGTGGAAACTGGAAGTAGGCCATCTTGGGGAAAGTGCATAACTGCAACTACTCTAATCCAGATATGGGTCAGGCAGTGATTGGGTAAACCATGGCAACGGGCTGATTACAGGGAGGATTTTGGTTGTACAAAGGGGATGCAGTTGTGTGAGTACAGCCCCTTGTGCTGAAACGTAACAGACAGCCGGAGGCAGTGTATGTTTGTTTTTTGTGTGTCACAGAGGAGGACAGAGCCAGCCCAACCAATTGAGCACTACCCTCATGTCACGACATAAGCACGCACCACCACCCCGCTGAAAGCAAGAGCACATGTTTGTGCACAGGACTGTGGAGCGGATTGTTGTTATTGTTACCGTTTTGTTTTGGCCTGCAAGCCGACCGTGTTCCCCTGACACCAGTGCTGATAGAGGGGTGGATCTTTTTGTTTGTATTAAATAAACACAGATGTTTTGGGAGTTTACTACTGTTTGGACCTTGCCTTTGTCACCATACGCACCACACCTGATGACAAATACGCACAGGATTTAAAAGTATGTACTGTATTGCAGTTAATATGTCTCTAGTTTTGGCAAGGGATATTTTCAGAATCATATTGTTCTGAATTAAAATACTTAATCTGTTGAAAGTATAGTATAGCAAAGTGCCCCACCACTGTGTGTATTTTGTGTTGTATGTTGTGTGTTAATGTTGGTGTATAGTCATTGATACACAGGATATAAACGGGTCTGTGTAACACAAGTGTTTAAAATGTATATTTGTATTTAGGCACGAGGATTGCACAGCACTTCACGTGCAAGTAAAATGTAATAATATGTGAGCACGGGGAACTGCACTTTATTAATTCACGTGCAGTTATACCACGACTCCAATTGAGTGATTGATTAGAAATCGAGTTTCAGTACAGCTGCATGAAAGCAGAATGCAGTGTTTTGTTTGTTCAACCTTTTATTTTCTGTTTATTGATTAAACTGCGCAACAGCGCAATTCACATTTCACCTGGCAGTACTGAGTGTTTCTTCCTGGTCTGACATCACCACATACGCCACCCTGTTACAGGCACACATCTTGAAAACGATACCACACAATTACTCAGTCACTATAGTCTATATATTAAGAAGTATTATCATTATCACAGAGTTAAAAAAAAAAATGCCAAGACTAAGACAAACTGGCCCGGACGGGGCGCTAAATCAATGACAAAAGTCTTACAAGTTATACTACATAATATAAAAAAAAGAAAAAAAGAAAACTCATATCATTATTAATGTGCATATTATAGAGATGGAGTAATGGTGTTTCATTTTAAATACAATTGCTATTGTTTTAGTGCCCCTTTGGGCAGTTATATCTTGGTCTGGCTTTCACCTGCTCCCTTCTATTGTGTGCTTCATGTAAAGTCTGTTCTTTAACATCCCATTCAATGATGCTATTCTTTGTGACAATTAATGTGCGATATGTCCTGTGATACAGGCAGGTCTCCCTTTGTTTGTCAAACTGTGTTACTAGCAAATCAAGACTTTTATGTTCTCATTACCCCATTCCCTACCTGCATGATAGTGTAGGGTACTGAAATATGATAATTCTTCATTAATAAAATAAAACCCTTCCTATGTGAAATTCAATTTTAGATAACTTTCTTTTTTAAATTGTAGGTCTTCATTGGTTTAGTTAGGCTATAGATTTTTTTTTTCTTTTATTGATCTAGTCTTAGAATTGCAGTACATTAAGTTTTTGATATCCTCCAGTACTTTGCATTTTCTGTTTCTTCCCGGATCTGCCCAGTTGGCCATGGACACATTAGATGTGTCCTGAGTAAAGCCAGAATAAAAATAATAAATCACTGCCCATCTTTGATTTTCACAGCACACAAATTCCAGTGAATGTGCATAACATATATTTAATGTTTCGCGCTTTCGGTTTTTATCTTTAAAAGTCAGAGGTATTTTTACATATTAAAATAGGGATAAAATCGGTAAAAAACAGTTTTTAATAGAAACATCGGTAAAAATCGTGGGGGGGGGGGGGGGGGGGGGATATAACTCGTAGCAGTTCTGGTTTCAGATTAATAATGTTAATAAATGGATTGCTTGTCTCTCAGTTCATTTTATTGTTTTAGTTTAATGTGTCGCTTATTTTTCAGTGTGTTCTTTCATTGTCGGTGTGAACATGTGCCTCAATGCAGCAGTATATGCAGCGCAATGCATCCTCTGTCTCATCTGACCCCCTTCTGCTATTTTTGCTTTTTGCATTCTTTTAAACATTTGTTTTCTTTTGAATATTCATAAACTGAATCATGTTTTCTCTCCATTCCTCATTCACTAAAAATATGATATTTTTGAAACAAGTATTTCAATTTAGTTTTTTCATCAAGCTAGTAGTTACTACGCCCAGCAATTGCCACAATAATCAGACTTTGATTGGCCAACAGAATCAGGTGATAACACTGTGTAACAATGTTTTTTTTTTTTTTTTTGTTCCTGGGTAGTAAGTGTTATTTCCTAATTGCTTATGCCTCAAAAGTATAGAAAATGGCTATTATTCCCCACAAACTTTGCTTTTGTGACCAGGACAGTGATATTTCAAAATATCACTATTTCCAATGGGAAAACGGGCAAATATGTGTCTTTTCATTCAAATAAAGTCAGAAAAAAACAACATATGAATCCAAATCAACATGTATTTATACTAAATACTATTTACAGTATAATTGTAAATCTCGAAAAACTACTCACTTCTAAATCTTTTGTAGTCATTTTTGTATTACTTTAGTATAAATACATGTTAATTTGGATTCATATGTTGTTTTTTTCTGACTTTATTTGAATGAAAAGACACACATTTGCCTGTTTTCCCATTGGAAATAGTGATATTTTGAAATATCACTGCCCTGGTCACAAAAGCAAAGTTTGTGGGGAATAATAGCCATTTTCTATACTTTTGAGGCATAAACAATTAGGAAATAACACTTACTACCCAGGAACAAAAATTGCGTTACATAGTATAATGTGTTTGTGAAGTGACAGAGAACCACGTTTTGAACGTTATTTACTCCTCTGACATCTAAATGTCCACTGTATCCAAGGATACCCAGTAGGTCGTCTTATTACAATGTCAGAATAAAACAGGATTTTAATCAAAATATTGTGTATTTCCTAGAAAATAGTACTGGGAAAATATTGAATAATATACAAATATCGGGAACCGGTAAAAAGGACTCTGTTCAGTCTCTTTGGTAAACTGTAATTACTTATCAGTTCCTGCGTTGTGTGCTTATACCATGATCTGTGTCATTCACATGTTACCTACGTTGCTCTTAAACTCATCAGTGTTCCATCTGTGTTTTTTCTTAATCTTGAACTACTCAATCCCACCATCTTCCCATCCCTCCCTTTCTTGCTATCACTTTCCCATTTACACTTTACCTATCTTTCTTTCCTATCCTTGCACCAAAACCCAATCCTTCATTTGAAACCCATTTTTATCTGTTGTAACTGCCATGTATGACATGGTCTGGTCACCCTATGGTCCATAATGTGTTCCACTGATTTGGTCACAATATTCCTTTCTAAATGGCTTGCTGGCTCTTGCCTTCTTTCTGTGTGGGCCACCCTACCCCTTCCCAACCTACCTGCCCATTTCAGGCCTGCGTTTGTCCAGGGGATCCCACATCTGTCCTAGCGAATCAGCAGCCAGCCGGATAGCCAACCAGGGAGAGCCCTGCACAGGTACAGGGGGCCTGCACTCTTCCTTCCACTCATTTCCTTATTCTGTCACTCACATTTTCTGTATTCATTCATTTTCCACTTGCTTATACAGCTCAGTCTTAATAAGTGAGGGATGAAGTTTGGAGTTCATTTTATAATTTATTTGCAACCAAACTTTTTTCTTCAATTAGGTCCTAAACATTTTTTAAATATTTGATTATACTGAATAAGTAAAATGTATGGTTTTCATTGTCACTGAGGATTTACTCTGTAAGATCAAACACTACATGTAGATAAGTATTGTTGAGTATCTGAAGGAGTGTTAATCAGCCTTGTGAGAAATGTTTTGCTATATTTTTCAATGGAGTTAATTGATATTTCCAATAGGGGGCTGATGTTTCTTCTTGGAGCTGGTGGGGAATATGGGGTGTTCTTGACGACTAAATAAATGTTGTATTTAGTTCCCTCTGGACTGGAAATATGTTCCATATTTATATAGAAAGTGAACACAGATACATCTGGTTTCTCTGACTCTTAGAGATTAGATAGTCCAAAATTAATGCTATTTGAGGTCTATGAAGGTAGTGTTACTCAGTAGCCGTTACCTTTCACATACTTAACAAAAGAAACATTGAGTTTCCATTTAAAAATATAGTAACAGATTTGTTCTTTTCTTTTACTGTTCTGCTTTGAGCTCTATAGTAGTTTGAGTGGATTTACTGTCCCTATTCTTTTACAGGTACCAGCATGCACCAGTCACACAGCAGCTCAGCCGTCACTGCTGAAGAAGCATCACGGGGTGTTGCTGTGGAGAAACTTGACATCGTCAAGAAATGGGGCATCAACACCTACAAGGTAGGAGAAGTGTGGCAGATTATTATTTTTTTATGGCAGGTTGTTTTGCAGGACATACTACTATAACAATCAGATACATAAATTAAAACTTTAAGTAATAACTAATGTATCTGCTTCTGCTTGGCATAGAACCCCAAATCACATGGTTAACTATGAATGTTAAAATAATCTAATGATATTTTACCCAATGGTGCTTGCATTACACTTTTTCAGAATGGGAGAGGGGGAGGAGTCACCCCATAGAATTCCAATTTTGGGGGGTACATAAATAAAAAAAAAAAAAAATAAAAACTAACACTAATTAATTTCCAATGCTTTGTATTTGAGTTTTTCTTATCAAAATGTTGGGGTCAGTTCTCCCTTTTTCTCTAAGTCGCTTGGATAAAGGCGTCTTCTAAATTAATAAATAATAAAACAAGCACACACAAAAAAAAAACAGTTTATACCCATATATGTGAATACAAAGAAGAATGGTTAGTGCGTCTAACGTGATTTTACACACAAGGTGTGAGATTTAAATCCCAAGAGCGATAGCTTGAGGGTTTGATTATTAGTATTATTTATTTATTTTGCAGATGCCTTTATGCAAGGTGAATTACAGGTGTTACAGGGCAGTAAAGGGTTACAATGCGCTTAATATTTAAATAATGTAGTTTACAGTAAGTGCAAGTAATACTACTAAATACAATATGAACTAGGGTGAAGTAAGTTATGACAACAAGTTATATCTACAATGACCTAGTGCAATTGCAAGAAAAGTGCATAGGTCAGGCAAGTCCAGTGCATAATAGGATTGGTGGAGCAAGAGATCTACAAGATCTAAACAGGTGGGCCATGAGGAGGCGGTGGAAGGCGGTGAGAGATGGCGCAGACCTGAACTTCTCCGGTAGCTGGTTCCACCACAGAGGGGCTAGGGACAAGGAGGGCACGGAAGGATGGAAAGTGGAGCGAAGGCATGACTAGTCGGCCAGTAGAGGAGGAGTGGAGAAGGGGTGTAGGGAGACACGACGAATTGGAGGTAGGAGGGGGCGCTATGGTAAAGAGATTGATAAGCAAGAACAGGGGTCTTGAATTGAATGGGAGCAGAGATAGGCAGCCAGGGAGGATGCGAACCAGGAGAGTTGCATGAGAGTAGCGAGGTTGGGAGAATACAGACGAGCAGCAGAATTTTGAATGAGCTGAAGGGGTGAGAATGCGTCCAAGTTGAGGTAACCAAGAGGCATTCTGAGATGAGGGAAGAGATGTGGGAGTCAAAGAGGATGTGAGCATTGTCTGTGTAAAAGTGGTAGGAGAAGCCAAAAGAGCAGATGAGAGTATAGCGAGCGGGTGTAGATTGAGAAGAGGAGGGGTCAAGACAGATACTTAAGGTACACCTGTAGAGGGGGTGAGGAGAAGAGAGAGAGAGCAACGTCAGGAAACCTGGAAGGAGCAGTTAGAAAGATGGGAGGAAAACCAGGTAAGATCAGTGCCTGAGATCCCCAGGTCAGAGAGTGAAAGATAGAGAGGATAATAGCAGGATCAACAGTGTCAAAGGCAGAGAACAGGTCAAG